>NC_142950.1:6060287-6065287 GCF_046866305.1 Octopus bimaculoides
TGTGTGTGTGTATACACATATAGACAGATGTATGTATGCATATATGTATACTTTCTCATTCTCTCTCTTTCTCCCTCTCACACTCACATATACACACACACACACACACACACACACATCCCAATGTCGCTCATTGCCATTTTAAAAACGGAGGGGTCACATTGGATGAGATGAAAAGTTAAGACAGTTTATCTCTAGTTTGAATATTTTAAACGACAACAATAACATTTTTTATACATACGTCTGTGACATAAAACAACTAAATATACACATCTATGAAAGTAACGTGTATACCCATGAAAAACATATACAGCTACAAATAAGTTAAACACTTTCTGTATTTTCTTCTTTTTCTCTCTCTTTTCTCTATCCTTTATTCTCTCTCTTCCTCACTCTCTCTCTTTCATATTCCTTTCTATTTTCCTCTTTACAATCCCTTCTTACAATGTTCTCCCACTATCACTCTTTCACGCCCGTCTATCGCTCTTTCTCTCTCTCTCTCTCTCTCTCTCTCTCTCTCTCTCTCTCTCTCTCTCTCTTTCTCTCCTCTCTCTCTCTATCTATTTATCTTTCTATCTCTCACTCTCTCCCTCTATCTTTCTTCCTCTTTCTCCCCCCCCTTTCTCTTTCATATTCCTTTCTCTTTTCGAGTTTGCACCTTTCATACTGTATCATTCTTCTCCCCCTTTGTCCCTTTCATATCACTCTCTCGCTCCCGTCTCCCCGCTGTCCCTATCTTTCTCTCTTTCTCTCTCTCCCTTCCTTCTCTCTCTTTCTCTCTTACTCTCTCTTTCTCTAACACAGACTCTTTCTGTCTCTCACACACACACACACTCCCTCCCTCCCTCCCTCCCTCCCTCACAGTTATTTCACAAACGAAGTTCAAACCGAAATTATCCGGAAACAACCGGACAATTCCAGTTTCAGGCAGACGATAACTTTCTCAGCTCATCTTATCGTCTGCCAATTGTTTAGAGTCACATCACTTGATTCCTACACTCTCAACGAAGGAGAAGTCTCATGTCAGCATTGAAGGTAAAGTTCCTAATTAACTTCATTAATAAATACTTATTACATCTTTATAAAACTGTATTTAGCCAGTCATCTTGTCATAAACTTAGAAAAGGCCGCTTTCTAAAGAGGAAATTGGGATTGTTCAATCGCTTTATCAAGTCTTTGCTGTTGATATTTGGAGATGAGAATTTCTGTTCTGTTCGCGAAGCCATCCAGTTTAAAGTGAACGGAGAATATCTTATTAAATTCATTGAAAAATGTTGAAAGAAAATTAAATTATTTCTTAAAAAGTGTTTTTTTTTCAATTGATAGATACACAGACTTCTCTATATTTCCTCTCTCCTTATGTCTAGCTTACATTCACATGCATACATGCGTGTGTGTGTATATATATATATATATGTGTGTGTGTGTGTGTATACACATACACAAACACACACACACACATATATATATATATATATGCATACATGTTTATATGTATGAACATATGCACACACATATCTATATATATATATATATATATACACCTATCTGTATCTATCTATAAATGTTTGTGCATGTATGCCTATATACATATAAATGGTACTACTAAAGCAGCGCGGACCCGAACGCGCAATCGCGCGTCCGCGCTAGCTAGTCGTGAGTGGTCGATCCTAACCCTAAACACGTATTCATTTGCACACGCGGGTTAGGGATAGGGTTAGGGTTAGGATCGACCACTCAAGACTAGCTAGCGCGACTGCGCGTTCGGGTCCGCGCTGCTTTAGTAGTACCCATATAAATATGCTTATGTATATATGTGTATATATATGTATGTATGTATATATGTGCATATGTATGTGTGTATGTATGCATGCATGTATGTATGTATGTATGTATGTATGTATAAGCCTAACTAAGAATATGAGAACCCAATTGTTTTGGAGCAATTATTTTGCTAAAGAAATCGCTCAAAATTTACTGGAACACGGAGAAGGTAAGGTACTCCTTGATAAAGATGATCATTTAGATACATCTCTTATTAGTCCACCAGTTTTCTCATTATTCTTATTAGCAAGAGTGTTTCCAAATTTTCAGGACCACCAGCAAAATCACAAGTATTTATGTAAAGGGGCTATTGTATCGTATTTCAGGAAATATACAAGTATATCAACCCATATAAATCTATAGATTTAGTTCCAGATCCTGCAGAGGCTGTCAAATATTTCGTCGAATTCTTAAATTCTCTCGAACATTCTGCACTTCCACCATTCTAGCTTCGGTTGTGTAATGGCACTGGACTGGTGTTTAGCAATTGAATGCTTCATGTTATTGAGGCTACAATTTAGACCGGTTGTTCTATGGGAGAAGATGCTTTTATATCCAAAATATTCAAACAGAAATACCTTCGTATTCGGAAGACTACAATTCCCAAAGAAACTCAGCTTTACTATGTCCTTAAGTAAATCCCAGGGACAAACTGTATGAGGAGTTGATTAGCTTCAAATTCGTAAAACATTGTTTGTCTCATGGGTAACTCTGAGTTGGAAGGCCATGCGATCTTTCGATTTGTGTTCCTTCTGGAAAAAAACACTTAACATTGTTAATAAGGAAGTTCTGGATTTACACTGAATGGTAAATAAGAACAAATAATATAATTAAGAGAGGATATGATGCCGAGAAACGGTAATCCCCCAAAAAATGAAATGCGAAAATGTATACAGGCACAAGCATAACTGTGTGGTAAGAATTTGCTTCCCAACCACATGGTTCCGGGTTCAGTCCCACTGCGTGGCTCCTTAGGCAAGCGTCTTCTACTCTAGCTTCAGGCCGACCAAAACCTTGTGAATGGATTTGGTAGACGGAAACTGGAAGAAGCCTGTCGTGTCTGTATGTGCGCGCGCGCGTTTGTGTCTGTCCCCATCATCTCTTGACAACTAGTGTGGCGTGTTTACGTCCCTGTTACTTAGCGGTTCAGCAAAAGAGCCCAATAGAATAAGTACCAGGCTTTAAAAAGAATAAATCCTGGGGTCGACTCATTCAACTAAAAATTCTTCAAGGCGGTGCCCCAGCATGGCTACTGTCTAATGGCTGAAGCAAATAAAAGATCGAAAGAAAAACAATATAGTAAATCAGTAATAAATAGGTCGACGCTCGGGTAACACCAGGTGACTCTGATATGCATATGTAACCTCGCAAACACATATCCTTTCTACTGGAAGCACAAGGCCTCAAATTTGGGGGATTACATCGACCCCAGTGCGTAACTGGTACTTATTTTATCGATCCCGAAAGGATGAAAGGCAGAGTCGACCCCGGCGGAATTTGAACTCAGAACGTAAAGACAAACGAAATACGGCTAAGCATTTCGCCCGGCGTGCTAACGTTTCTTATTTCTTTACTGCCCACAAGGGGCTACACACAGAGGGGACAAACAAGGACAGCTCGCCGCCTTCTCACAAACACATACATAAAAAAAAAAAATTTTTTTAATTAAGATCCCCAGTTATTTCTCGTTGGAACTTAGATGTTCCATGTTGATGTAGTGATACAAATTTGAAATGTCCGATGTTCGAATATTGTTTGGCGAACTTTTGGTTAAACACGCCTCATAATTTTTTTCCTTTTTTATATATTATCTCCTTTTCTTTTTTTTTTTTCTTAAATGTCTTTCGATTTCCAAGTTTTAGACACCAGAGGATGCAATTCTACAAATAAATAATTTTTCAAAATTACAATTGTTAATCATTTTTTTTATGTCCAACTTAAAAGTACATGCCTGGAGGTAACTTTTTCATTTTCGAGAATTTTTCTACAAGCACATATTTTAAAACATGGAGATTGCGACTCTACACACAATAAGATGGGATTATTATTGATGGTTGAGGTTAGGATTTAGGATTAAGGTTAGGATTAATATTAGGATTACGGTTAGGATTAATATTAGGATTAAGGTTTTAAAGTCAAGATTGAGGTTACGGTTTCGGATTCAGGTAAACACACAAACGCACACATGTACACACATTTGCGTATGCTAGTGAATAAGTCTTGTGAGTGAATGTGGGAGACAGAAACTGTGTGGAAGCCCTTCGTGTAGATATGTGTGTGTGTGCTTATGCTTCTTCCCTGCCACCGCTTGACAACTGGTGCTGGTTTGTTTACGTCCCCGTAACTAAGCAGATCAGCAAAACAGACCAACAGAATAAGTAGCAGACTTTAAAATATGCATTGGGGGAGATTTGTTCGACTGAACCCTTCAAAGTTGTGCACCACCATGACCACAGTCATGGTGGGGCACAACAGAGAAAAGATAAATGATAAAGTCACTTCATTCCCCAGGTGAGAAGGGGCAATAATTTCTAGAATCAAGAATTTACCAAAATTGTCATGCTATTGAGGAAAAGACAGTTCAGTTGTCTGGAGACAAGAGGACTTCTGTGAACATTCTCGCAGATATTCACATTAGTCTTTGACATATAGCAGTGATGATGACTACCTAAGATGTTTTATTCAGGTAATACAGTTCAAGCAGCCGTGAGAGAAGGCATGGCTGTACTGTTAAGAATTCGCTATCATATACTTCTCTGTTCGCTTTTGTTGCTCGGTTTCTTCCACAAATGTCTTCTGGCTTGAGTCGTTACAAGCCTTGAGTTAGATCTGTCATGATCTCTAAGAGCCATAAGGCGGCTGCGTGACCCGGTTTATACGGTGAATGAGTGACAGATTAAAACACTACACTCCAACCGAACTTGTTATCTACTGCTGGAATTCATTTTCAGCAGAGTGGAGTGCAGCAACATGAAATGAAGTGTTTTGCTCGAGAACACAATGCACCGCCCAGTCTGAGAATCAAACCCTGATCTTAGAATGGGAGCTGCAACGTCTTAACCACTCGGCCACGCGCCTTCACAAGCCTTGAAAGTAATATTACAGATTGCATAGACAAGAATCAGTGCATAAAGCCTGTCGGTTAGACTATAGCTGATCAATGGTACACTTTACCG
>NC_142950.1:6070287-6075287 GCF_046866305.1 Octopus bimaculoides
CAGATTCTCCTTTAAGCATTTACTAACAAAACTTAGTGCTCCAATTATTATTGGTATGAATATGAATTCATAGTCTGGATATAGAAGCTGGAGGTTTCGGAGCAGTTGTCCATAGATATCCTCTTTTTCTTTGATTTTCAAAGAGATATTTATATCTGCAGAGCAGATGACCTCTATGATGGTACATACCTTTGCTCCTCTGTCCCAAACAACAATATCCGACCTGTTATGTTTACATTTGACAGAAGTTTTGATGAGAATATTCCACTAGTATGTATGTATGTATATCAGGTCACTCTTAGTGCTACTGGCAATATATAACCCACAACGGTCAGGCTTTTGGCTACTGAACCGGCAACTCTACCAAACTTGCTTGGTAAGGAGGTTAGTTTTCGCTGGACAGTTTTCAGGACGAAAAACAAAACCCATCAAAGGGGAATGAACTTCGTAGAGTCATCGTCCACCCAACAGCTGGGAGTGGACTTCATAACCATACAGCCATGCATGCACCTAAAAAAAATCGGATCTTTCTGATTTGGCGGGCGCCACGTATTATTTATGTTTTATTTAGTGTGTTTTTTTCCGAAACACTTTAAAACTTCGTATACTTGTATATTTTGTGTTATAGAACAGATAAAAATTTTCATATTCGAAGTTATTTCATGTTAAAAGTTGTCGTATTTCGGTAATTTCAACCAATCACTGACGTCTATTGAGGTGAAAACAATTACTGCTGTGGAATGTAAACAACAGGTTCTAGCGGTGTAATGGGATCTTTTCCCTTGAATAAAATTAGTGCCATTGTTTGTCAATAACAACTATCGGTGGTACTGTTATTTATGACATCGTTCGTGCGTTTGTACTGGTTTTAGCTTTAGGGTTTTAGGGTTAGGGTTCGGGTTTTAGAGTTAGGGTTAGGGTTTTAGGGTTAGGGTTAGTGTTAGGATTAGGGTTAGAGTTTTAGGGTTAGGGTTAGGGTTATGAGTATTTTTCCCAAACCCTAACCCTAACTCTAAGTCTAAAACCCGAACTCTAACCCTAAAACCCTAAAGCTAAAACCAGTACAAACGCACGAACGATGTCATAAATAACAGTACCGCCGATAGTTGTTGTTGACAAACAACGGCACTAATTTTATTCAAGGGAAATGATCCCATTACACCACTAGAACCTGTTGTTTACATTTCACAGCAGTAATTGTTTTTACCTCAATAGACGTCAGTGATTGGTTGAAATTACCGAAGTACGACAATTTTAACACGAAATAACTTAAAAAGATAAAATTTTCTCAGTAACACTAAGAGTAAAAGATGTTTTATATGACACATTCTACCAGTGTCCCAAGTTTGAAAGTGTTTCGTTAAGAAAACAAGTGGCGCCCGCCAGATCAGAAAGATCCAAAAAATTTCGCAAAAGATGTCAGGTATAAAATAGTTCAACACAATTAAGGGAAACGTCTGCAGACTTGACGCGTGGTCCAGAAGCTGGTTTAGCGATCGCATGGTTTTAGATTCAGTCCAGTTGTGCGACACCTCGGCCACCACCACCACCACCTTCACCCTCCGCGTGTTGGTTTCTTTACGTTCCCGTAACTTAATGGTTGCGGAAAAAGAGACCGATAGAATAAGTGCAAGGCTAAGTAGAAAAAAAAAAAAAATAGTGCCGATGTTGATTTGTTCGTCTAAGCCTTTAAGGTGATACCCCAGCATGGCCACAGTCCAATGAATGAAACAAGAAAAAGATAAGAGATCAGAGATAAGAGATAAAGGACAAAAGGAAAAAAAAAAAAGATAAAGAAAAATCACCAACTGTTCAACTCCACACAAATCCATATTAAAATATATAATGTGGTTGGGATGGGAAGGTTTACTATCTGATAAAGTTAAGTGTTTTGCTTGTGCTTATAAATCAATAAAACATATTCGGAGGATGAGAGGGAGGAGGAGACGGAAGAGGAAGAAGAAGAAGAAGGAGAAGGAGAAGGAGATGGGTGAAACGATATCATAATTAAATTTCAAACGAATTCTATCTATATACTTTAAAGTATAGTGGACTGATATGTTTAATATAGCACAGAACGATATATACCCACACGGGAATATGTTTAATATCATATATAACCATATCATGTAATAATATGACATATTTAATATCTTATAAACTACACACATGTGACTTTCTAATGCGCTTGTGTGTGTGTGCGTGCGCGCGTCTATGTATGTGTACGTGTGTGTGTGTGTGTGTGTGTGTGTGTGTGTGTGTGTGTATCTGCGTGTGTGTGAATGTGTCTTTGTCTGTGTGCGTATCTATACGTATGTATGTATACGAATTCGCTGTTGCATGTATAGTATATGTGTAATATGTGACTGCGTATGTGTTTTTTTTTTCTTGTATATATTACGTGTATATGTGTCTGCATGTGTATACCTAATGGATCTACTAGTTTGTGTGTATAGGAAGAGGGTGTCCCCGTTCATGTATCCGTGTGTCTATGTGTAGGTCTATGTATGTAAGCATATATGTATGCATGTATGTATATATGTATGTATGTGTGAATGTATACGTTTGCGTGTGTATGTCCAACGTAGCTTAGTCAGTGTGTGTGTATTTGTACTTAAGGTGCGTGCTTGTCTCATATATGTGTTCGCGGGTATCTGCATGTCTAAATATGTGTGTGCTGTGTGTGCATGAATATGCATATTACTGCACATGTCTCCGTGTAACGGTGTATATCTGTACATATATGGATGTGTATCCTCATACGTGAGCCTGTTTGCATTCGTGTGTTTCTGTAAATGTGTATATATATGTCCGTATGTGGGTTTGTACATGTACATAGCTGTACGTGTGTGTGTGTTTCTCTCTCTCTCTCTCTCTCTCTCTCTCTCTCTCTCTGTGTTGGACCGATATTTCACCTATCAAGAATTATATATGCGATATATCAAATATCGCATAACCGATTCCTGAAAGATTTCGATGATATTGAAAGGAATATAGTAGTAGTAGTAGTAGTAGTAGTAGTAGTAGTAGTAGTAGTAGTAGTAGTAGTAGTAGTAGTAGTAGCAGCAGCAGCAGCTGCAGTAGTAGTAGCGGCAGCAGCAGCAGCAGTAGTAGTAGTAGTAGTAGTAGTAGTAATTTTTGACCTTATTACCGTGGTTGTTGTTATCATAGCCCAGCTCTGGTCGAACAGACCTATTACCAAAGACGTTTGAACAGCAACAATCCTACATTTTATGTGTATCAGTACTATGCCGATGAGGTCTAACATACCGAAACATGATCACAGTTGTCACCCATTTCCTGCAAACCAAAATCAGATATTTCTTCCTCTTATTACATAAACCAACTTGGGGTAAATCTTTCTTTATTTCTTGAAATGGATTTTTCCAACTCGTCCTCTGAGCGCCGCTAACAACTACCGTTAGATGTTTGTCTCCTTTTCTTTGACTAGGGAGCTAATTTCAATTAAGAACATTTTCGTATTTCAAAAATGTTGCTTTTCGACAACATGAAACCTCAGGTCCTAGAAACTTGATAAAAATTCTATCGTAAAGAAGTTTTATATATATATATATTATATATATATATATATATATATATATATATATATATATATATATATATATATATATAATATATGTGTGTGTGTGTGTGTGTGTCTGTAGAGAGAGAGAGAGAGAGAGAGAGAGAGAGAGAGAGAGATAGAGAGATAGAGAGAGATAGAGAGAGAGAGGGAGATGTGTGTGTATGTGTTGTGTTCTTGGCCAAGGCACTATTTCACGTTGCTCCAGTTCACTAAGGAGGGTTTTAGCCGAACGAATCGACGCCGATACTTGTATACTTCCTCTAACCTGGTAGTTATGCTATCGATTCCTAATGACGAACCGCTAGTTTACAGGGACGTAAACTAACAAACACAAACATATAATCATAAAACATATGTGTATGTGTGTGTAATATATATCACGGTTAGAATCCACATTTCTACTATGTTCCTGCACAAACTTTCCCATATGTTTAACTTCCATTCATTTAAAAAAAATTTTATATATATTTTTCATTTTTTTCCTTTTTAATTGTGTGAGTGTGTACGTGTGTGTGTATATATGTATATATATATTATATGTATATGTGTGTGCGTGTGTATGTGTATATGTATGTATATGAGTGCAAAACTGTGTCCGGTGCATATGTGCGACTTTCGTGCACACGCCCCCTTCATTTATACGGATATGCATATATTTGTATATATATATGCGGGAGTGTAAATATGTCTCTGTATATATACGTATATTTATGCGTATAAATGTCTAAATATATATGTATTATGTTACGTGTATGCATGTAAGCACCTATGTGTATATGAGGATGAGCTTGCGTACACATATACATATATATATGGGTGCGCGTGTGTGGATATGTGTGTATGTTTGAGTACGTACATACATATATATTTGTGTGTGTGTATGTGCACGTACGTATACATGTTTGTGTGAGTATATACGTATGTAGACGTTGTAAACTAGGCGGTTTATGTATATGTATTGTGAGAATATGGTTGCGTGTATTTCTACCTATTAGAGTAACTTCCCTTTTCTTCAACGGTTTTTCATAGCGTCTGTTGCCATTAATGGCTGACGAGAATGTATCGTAGCTCCTCGCTCTGACATTCGAAACTCCGAGTACTACAATAACAACCTTTTACTGTTTGTTCTAAATTATAACATAAATAATCCTCTATTTATCTAATATCGAGGGTCCATTCTTTTGTTGTTACTTTATATTATATATATATATATATATATATATATATATATATATATATATATAATGGGCTTCCTTTCAGTTTCCGTCAACCAAACCCACTCTCAAAGCGTTGAATGGCCTGGTGCTATAGTAGACAACACTTGCCCAAGGAGCCACACAGTGGCACTGGACTTGGGACCATGTGGTTGGGAAGCAATCATCCTGCTACACAGTCACTCCAGGTAGCAAATCAA
>NC_142950.1:6082787-6162787 GCF_046866305.1 Octopus bimaculoides
AGTGTTTTCGTAAAATAACGTTGTCATTATTAAGCTCATGTTTGGAACATAAATTAACACGAAATTCTGATGGGTGGTTTTGCAATCATTTTAACCCTAATATTACCACGTATCATTTGAAATACACTGTCTTCATTTCAAGTAATTCTTAAAATAATGAAGAATTCAGTAAAAAAAAAAATTTTAAGCAGTCATTATTAAGGTGGTGTTTGGAACATAAATTAATATGAAATTTTGACGGAAAGTTTTAACTTAAATCACTTTAAACGAGAAATATATATCATATAATCAAGATGGGTTGGTCATAGAAACGACAACCTACACAAGAACTATCTTCAGTTTTCTCTGTAGATTTTCAGAAAATAAACCGAGATTGTGTCAACGTAGCAAGCAAGCTTTGTTGTCATTCAAGAAATCTTTCGTGACTGTTGTAGCCATGGAGAGATTCTTAAAGTTCCATGACAGGTCACCTATGGATTTCTCTCCAGGGAAATCAGTTCTTCAGTTCAAGAAATTTCAAGAAAACAGAGTTAAAATACAGTCTTTCTGCTTTTATATTGTCATTCCTTTCCTTCTTCTCCTCCTCGTCTGGTTCTCTTGTCATTGTTTTATTTCTCTTTTCTCTCTCTCTTTTTCTTTATTTGCTGGCTTGTTTTCAAGATAAGAAGAAATGCAATGACATTAGGTCTCTATTATTATACATCACGTCTATTCTGTTTCGTGTTTTATAAAATAAGCTGGTATTTGTTAAACCCGGAAAATTTTGTTCACACACACACACACACACACACACACACACACACACATATATATATAGCGATTTCTTATCAACAGATAGGTCCAGAGTAATCCATAAGCAGGAGAGGTGCAGCCGGAGCGTAGAAAGTCCAAAATAAAGTCCAAAAGAGTGTAGAAAGGTAAAGAGTCCAGTGGAGAAGTTGGTGGCTGATGAGAGGAGACAGGTTCAACTGGTGCGACTACGTGAGCGTGTGATATGTATAGGGAGAATTCACAAAAAACAATAGACGAAGACAGGTGGTGTAGAAAACAAACAGATGTATTAGTATAACGCTCGGGAATTGAAAAAGTCTTTAACGTTTCGAGTCTACGCTCTTCCACAGAAACGAACACAGAAAGAAACAAGGAGAGAACAAAAATGTGTGTAGTGGTTAGCGATCTATCATGGCGAATGACGGACAGAAGGGTCAGACAGAAGAGTTAAGAAGAAGGGGAGATAACAAAGTAGTAGTAATCCCAAAACGAAGGTGCGTGTGTGTGAGAGAATGTGCGTGTGTGTATTGTATACATTGGTAGGCCATTAAAATAAACACACAAATTGTTCATTTACAAAGTTATGTAATAGAGAAGGAGAAAACGGAAAAAATAAAAAGGTAAACAAATAAGATAAAGTGGGGAAAAGGGAAGAAAATTCACAGCGACAATGCTCTTCTCAGTACGTTTGACGTACCAGTTAAGACAATCTTTTGCACTTCCTGCATGGATGGTAAGCCAGGGATCAGTCTTCTTCTTCTTCTTCTTCTTCTTCTTCTTATTATTATTATTATTATTATTATTATTATTATTATTATTTATACAGAGATCTTTTCTATTGCTATTTTCAGAAATCCGTTTTTGTCTATCCTTATAGATAATATGTCAATGTCCTTATTGAAGTGACTGTATTACCATTCTATTTGTACCAATTACAAATAAAACGATAAACACATTCCTTAGCAACCATGATATTTTCTGTGGGGGAGGGACGTTCTAGTTTCTTGCAATGACCAAGTCTATGGAAACCCTTTGCTTTACTCGTTTATTTTATCTATTTATTTTTGTCTTAGTCCGTTTCAACACAATATTTATACAAACAGTTGTTATTACAACGTCGATAAATAGAACACGACTGTTAATGTTGTGCTTTTTTGTTGTTACTTTTTTGTCATAGAAAATTACAAAATATTACAAGAGATTTATGATAATAAACAAATGTGGAACAGAGGAACGACAACAAAACATTCAGGAACAAAAATGCAAAATAGACGCAAATATGCTCAAATCCCCTCATAAATTATCGACCAAATATCGTTACAATTTCGACACCTTTCGAGATTTATTATGTGCTAGTAGCTAGTCTCTTATTGTGTATGACTAAAGCTTGCACAATATCACCTATTTCCATTAAAGACAAATAAGTAAAGCGAATTGGTTGCAAATTCGTAAGCGATCGGGTGAAATGCTTAGCGATCAAATCAGCCTCAAAACCTTTTGGCCTTTTTTTTTTCTAAAAAGATATATATAAAAGCTTACTTTTGTGTCAGCTATCACTAAGAAGCAACACTTTCTCTTCGCCAAGATCTGTTCAGTTTCGCTCACAGATTTTAAAATTATTTCTGTGTGAGCGAAACTGAACAGATCCGAAAAGAATAAGGTGGCGAACTAGCAGAGTAACTACCGCGCTGGACAAGATACTTTGCGGCATTTGTTCTGACTTTACGCTCTGAGTTCAAATGCCACCGGGGTTACATCGACCCCAGTGCTCAACTGGTCTCACGAATTTGCTGGATTTGGAACCAATGTATAAGGAAAAAATGGCTTGGTCATGGCTGGAACATCTTTGGTCATCGGTCTGGTCTATCAGGAATAATATGGGATTTTAAAAAAAAACGAAGATAGAAGTAGAAGAAAAAGAAGAGCAACAATAACAACATGCATCATCAATGATTCATTTTACTTCATCGGAGTAATTGAAGGAGGGATCGATATTGAAAAGAATGTATTATATTGCTCTATGCAAAGTCTGTGTTTGCGTTGACAATCATTGCTGGTTTGTTTACATCTCCGTAACTTACAGATTCGGCAACAAATTCCGATAGAATTGGCACCAGGCTTTAAAAATTAGCATTGAGGTCGATTGGTTCGACGAAACCATTCAAAGCACCGCCCCAGCATGACTGCTTTCCAAGGAATGAAACAAGTAGAAGATAAAAGATAAAGAGATTAACCGGTGTATCTTCCTTTTCTTTTCTCCCCACCCTTTTGTTTTCTCTATAAGACGCTTTTAAGACGGTAGAAGAATGATTATTGAAGGGGTGTATGTTTGCTATATCTAGTAAACCAAGCGACCAGGTCGATCAAGGCTCACCTAGTCACACATACAATCACACATACGTACACTTTGAATGTTCCGTATTTTGGCGCTTCCACTTCTAGCAGAGAAAAGTTTTTTTTAAAAATCATGGTTAAGAGTCTTATCAGCCGTAGAAGGAGCTGCTAACAAGGTTACTGCACTGTGATAAGCTTAACAACATTTAAAGTGGATTTAAGATAAGCAATCCGTTTTTATTTTTTTAAATAAAAGTAACGGTTAAAGAAGCATCAGATAATAAACAGAGCTTCATATTTAATTTACTTAAAGATATGTGAAGAAGTGTGTGGAAGGAAATTTCAGGTGTGAATTAACAATTTTCAGTCATATACATTTTGTATTTCTTTTGTTTTTGTATTCTTTCTGTCAAAACTTAATCCTCCCCCACAATTCGTCATTACAGCCGACAGCCGTTGTTAAGAAAGACGTTTATTGACTTCCACTTTTTTTTTAAACTGAAGTTTTTATCTCGCAAATTAATTTATCGTTTGATTATAACACATCTTCAATATTTTAAAAAACGAAAAACAAAAGACAAAAAAAAATGCTCTCATTCCATTCTGTCAATATTCTAAAAACTACAAAGTCTGTTGCCCATATTCTCTGGTGAACTTGAAAAAAATATGAATGAAAAAAAAAAAGGAAATACAAATCTTTGCATGGTTGTTATTAATGCCCTAAGTTATATATAGTTTTGATAACTATAAAATCTGATAGCCACAAAAGTTGCAATTATTCTTTTTAACGTTTTATTCTTTATCCTCGTTTAATCGTTGAAGATGTGTCTCCTGAAACACTCACCCCACATTGCTGGAAACAACAAGTCCATATCACATATGTATCTATATACTCCGTGTGTGTGTGTGTGTGTGTATGTATGTATGCATGCAAGCCTGTATGTGTGAATGAATGTATATGTATGTCTTTTATCTTTTACTTTTTACTTGTTTCAGTCGTTAGACTGCGGCCATGGTGAGGCACCACCTTGAAAACTTTTTAGTCGAATGAATTGACTTCAGTACTTTTTAGAAGATTCTTTTTTAAAGCCTGGTACTTATTCTATCGGCCACTATTGCCGAACCGCTAAGTTATGGGAACATATACACACCAACAACGGTTTCCAAGCGGTGTGGGTGGAGACAAACATAGACACACACACACACACGTTGGGCTCTTTTCAGTGTCGAAGACACATTCCCAAGGTGTTACGCAGTGTGACTGAGCCCGGAATCATATAGTTGGGAAGCAAACTTATCACACAGCCACGCCTGCGCCTTCTATGTATCTTCTATTTTTTAATTATCATAAATCTTCCATTGAGGAGGGAGCCGGTTTCCAACAAAGATGCGAGGCTCCATCTTTGGGATGTAGTTAACACAGACAAATTCACATTTGGAACTTGAGAAAAGTCTTGCATATTTTTACTGTTCCACTCACAGATTGCACTTGTAATGTACGAATCAGCCGGTCAGTTTCTCGTTCTGAAAATCTCAGTTTATCCAGATTCTCCTTTAAGCATTTACTAACAAAACCCAGAGCTCCAATTATTATTGGTATGAATATGAATTCATAGTCTGGATATAGAAGCTGGAGGTTTCGAAGCAGTTGTCCATAGATAGCCTCTTTTTCTTTAATTTTCAAAGAGATATTTATATCTGCAGAGCAGTTGACCTCTATGATGGTACATACCTTTGCCCCTCTGTCCCAAACAACAATATCCGACCTGTTATGTTTACATTTGACAGAAGTTTTGATGGGAATATCCCACCAGTATTCCTTGAGTTGGTGTTTATGAATGCATTCCACAACAGAGTTTATTTCAGGACAGTCTTTTTTGTGAATGGCATTGTAAATTGTTTTAGCAACAAAATTATATGTATGTATGTATGTATGTATGTATGTATAGCATTCCTCGTTGAGAAAAAAGCAGAGCAGATCACGAACTACGAGGGGTATTGAAAAGTTCCAGTGCATGTGTGTGTGTGTGTGTTTGTCTCCACCCCACAGTGTCACGAAAGGCCTGATTGGAGGTCCAACCTTCCGAGTTCTTTTACGAGGTTTAGAAAAACTGAAGTACCGCTGCAATATGCGTGTGAACCTGAGAGGAGAATATGTTGAATAAAATCATAATTAACTGATCTTCCTGTATTTTTTTTTATTCAAAGCCAGGAACATTTCAGCACCCCCACGTGCGTAAAGAATTCGATGCAATTCTGCGTAATTAATGGATTTAATAAAATACCACAACGGTTGTACTCTGTCATAGTCTCCTTTGTTCTCAACAAAGCAAAATTAAACTAAATTACAATCGTATTCTCGAGTATATTTTTGAACCAAAAGCATATAGAATTTTAAAGTAAACTAATGACTTTTGCACAAAGCTTATTCAAGATTACTGCTTGAAAATTTTTAAAAGAAACGAAACAAATATCCACTCCTTGCAGCCAGCATTTAAACAAACACAAAAACTGTATTTCTTACTGAGCTATACCGCGCTTAGTGCTCACATAATTCGTGGTTGGTTTTGTTCTCAATGTGTAATACTAAACTTAATTACGCGAGTATTGTCGAGAACTTTCAGCTAGAAACATGTAGTAAATTGAAGCAACCATCGATCTTTCGAGAAGTAATATACTTGTTGCATAATCTCCCAAAAGGTTATTGCTTGGATTATATGAATGAAATTGCATGAATGTTTACCCGTTGCAGTCAGCATTGTATGATAATATTGTGTGTGTTTGTGTACATACATACATACATACATTCATGCACACATACATACATTCATAAATACATAAATGCATACATACATACATACATACATACATACATACATACATACATACATACATACATACATACTTAATACATATTGTAGAAGATATAGTTTATTTTATTGAAACTGAAACTGAGGGTTTTTCTCGTGACTGGAATTTCACGCTACTGCGATCTTCATACGATATACATATAATTCGTGTATGCGTACTACATCTATCTCTGAATCATTCTATTAATATTCTGTTTATTTTTTTTTTCTATTCCTCTCTAAATATCTGTATGACTACTGATTAATATTTGAGACTATATAATATAGCTCCATCAATGTAATTTTGAATTAGTTTCATTCTCTATCAGAAGAATTACTAATAGAAGTTTTACATGTTTTCTATTACCTCTGTAATTCCTATTACAAAATGAAACACATAATGAAGAATACAGAAAAAAAAAACAAAAAAAACGAATCTTTCCAGTCTTCTGTTTTCCAATGTAATTACTTTGGGAAAAGTATTTTCCAGTGTTTTCAACTCTTATATACAATATACAAAGTATATGTACAAATATACTTTGGGGTACTGGAATATGCAGATGTGCTTCATGAGGACACGGATTGGATTATAACCCTATCAACATAATATATATGTGTGTGTGTGTGTGTGTGTGTGTGTGTGTGTGTGTGTGTGTGTGTGTGTGTGTATGAGTGTGTGCCTGTGTGTGTACACACACACGTGTATATATATATATATATATATATATATATATATATATCATATTTTATAACCTAAAGGCTTATAAGCGATCACCGTGCAATGACTAAAGAAAATAGTCTAATAATGGGGCATATAAGTCCTCGACGGGAACCCTTTTTTTCTGTCGAGGGCTTATATGCCCCAATATTAGATTATTTTCTTTAGTCAATACACGGTGATCGCTTATAAGCTTTAAGTTTATAAAATACTATTATTATTCACAGAATTGTAAAAATCGATGCTGCTTACCAAAAACCATCGCATGTGTATATATATATATATATATATATATATATATATATATATATATATATATATATGTATATATATATATATATATATATATATATATATATATATATATATATATATATATATATATATATATATATATATATACACACATACATACATACATATATATATATATATATATATATATATATATATATATATATTTGTAGGGACATAAAGATTGGTCGCAATTTAGCATATAATTTAGTTATTGCAGTTTACTATTAATGCCGATACAATGTACATTGGTTTATACGTCCTTTTGTTGTAACTCTATTAAAGTTAGTGCTTAATCCTATTGATTGAAATATTGTGGTTATTAAGCTTTTACTTTTAAATTATACTACGAAGGAAGGTAGGTATTATAATTTTTGTATGACTCAATAAGAGTTGTCGCTGTTTAGTTACGTATTTAGGAGTGGTTGTAATTTACTTATTGAATTTATTTATGGATACGGTTGCACATAGGATAAATGTGTTTGAAAGGTGTGGTTTCTTTGGTTTGCTATTTCCCAAACAAAACTTATTTTAGTACTGTTGACACCGCCGGGTTGAATTGTACTGCCCAGATGTCGAAGCCATAATGATATCCGTGGGGCAGCTGATGATGGATGTATGTTGGATTGTTGTTATGGCTGTGGAATAGTATTACAACACATCCTTTTGATATATATATATATATATATATATATATATATATATATATATAGAGAGAGAGAGAGAGAGAGAGAGAGAGAGAGAGAGAGAGGAAGAGAGAGAGAGGAAGAGAGAGAGAGGAAGAGAGAGATAGAAGGGTGGGGTAAAGAGATGTACGTATCTGTATGTGGGTTTATGTATGTGTTTCTTCTTTCTTCTTTTAAGTCAATGACGTAGCAGTGCTCAGGGTTCTACATAGGGTCCCTGGAGTTGCTAGGGAGAAAGCAGAAAGGCAGAAGAAGATATCCATATAATTGAAAACCTGGCCCGAATGTTTACAACAGAATAAACTCGACTGAAGATGCCCTAAGTGCCAGATAGTGGTGGTGTTAAAGCGGGTAGCCGATTAAGTCTACCACCCAAGTAGGCCACAACGGGGTTTGAACTTCAAATGCTGGACCCAATACTGTAAGGTATCCATCCTGTCTGACGTTCTTATAGTTCTGTGTCATTCTGTTGCTATGGATTTGTACTATTTTTATCGACCCCGTCCCCGAGAGGATGAAAGACAAAGTTAATTTCGGCAGGATTTGAACTCAGAGCGAAGACAGTCGGAACAAATAGAGCGGATCTCTCTGTCCGATGCTCTAATGACTCTGCCAATTCAAGACCTTAGCCAATTCGCCTGTGGCATGGGGTTGCTGTGTGTATGTGTGTGTGTGTGTGTGTGTGTGTGTGTGTGTGTGCATACGTCTTGTACGTGTGTGTGCATCTGTGTCCGCGCCTGCTTGTGTGTCTGTGTGCATCTGTGTGTCTGTGTACGACTTCCGTATGTCTGTGCGTCAGTGTGAGTGTGCGCGCATGTGTGGGCATTTAAAGTCGTATATACTTTAGCTATAAAACGAAGCATAGGACTTCAGCTATAAAATAGAACAAAGAGAGAGAGAGAGGTGAGGTGGTGGGGAGGAAAGTGGACATAGGTGACGAACAGACAGTGTATAGTATCGGTCCAAGATTATTAATCATCGTCAAAGTTCATTTAACTTCAACATTGTATGTGTAACGTGTTGGCGGAAAGAATGGAAAGTAGTTGATAGCTTAAACGCAAAAAGATGAATCGTTTAGTTCACGCATAATGACCCAGCTAATTTACATACTGCTGTTTACTTTGACAGGTTAATAATAACTGGTAGGAAATTTACCAATACATTAAATTGGTTAATTTCTTAAATTGATAAACACCAATGTACTCATTGAACCAAAGTTGGAGATTCTACGCGATCGCACACCATCGCGCACGCGCGCACATGCACACACGCATACATACACAGAGACTCACAAAACATTTTAAACTTCTAGTCTAGTAGTAGTAGTAGTAGTAGTATGGTGGAGGTGATGGTGGGAGGAGGAAGAGGAGGAGCAGGAGAAGGAGGAGAGGTGAAAGAGATGAGGAGATGCAGCAGCAGTAATAGTATTAGTATTAGTAGTAGTAGTAGTAGTAGTAGTAGTAGTAATAGTTGATGGAGCCCGTGTTGCTGCTGGTGATGATGATGGTGAAGGTGGTAGTGGTGGCAACGTGGTGGTTATGCTGTTGTTGCACTTTTGGTTGTTTGATCCCAGGTCAACTCTCATTCAGCAAGTAGAGGATCAAAAATATATTTCAGCCATGACAACCTCACCTTTCGTTTTTTTCTTATTTTAACTTTTTTAAATAAAAGTTTCTACTATTGCAGACATAGTGTATCTAACTCTACACCATCCAAAATGTGTCCTTTTTTTTTTTTTTAGAACGTGATATGAAATATATTTGGCTGCCATTTTTAACAGATCAACTGACTGACGCGTCTTCATCAAGAAATTGTTGTTGTTGTTGTCGTTTCGCCTTAAGTCAACCTCGATCAAGCAAAACTTATCTATGGTCGTAAATTTTACAGCTGTGTATGATCATCCTGTCTTTTCCTTACATGCAGGGAATTCAAGCCTATATTATCTAACGTGTCCTTTTTTTAAGACATTAGAATGTGCTATGAGAGAGATTTGGTAGTTATTTCTAGCAGGGTGGGTAACCACGTGTGTGTGTGTGTGTGTGTGTGACGAGCTTCTGTCAACCAAATCCTCCCTCAAGGCTTTGGCCGGCCCGAGGGTATAGTAAAGGGCACCTAAGGTGCCACGCAATGGGGCTAAACCCAGAAACATGTGGTTGGGAAGCAAGCTTCTTACCACACATTCACTCCAGCGCCTATTATTAATCTTACTTTATGTTTTATATCATCGACCGAGGAGAGATAAAAGATAAAGTCGACACGGCTAGAATTGAGCTCAGAACCTGAAGAGAGCTAAATATATGCTACAGAATACATCGTTCATCGTTCTGTTGATTCTGTAGTCCTCTGCGCTGGTCTTTGAGAATTTTGGTTTCTTAATTTCGATTTAAGTTCACATATTTTGATGGCGTTGGGATGTAGAAGAAAGAGTTAGGTAGGGAACAGGCAGGGAACTGTCAAGTAAATGACAGGTGTCCCAGGAAGGGGTGGAACACACAGTCGACTTGGATTAGATTAGAATGAGTATCACAACGTGACCAATATACCAACAAGGAAATTATAACCCACACTTACACACACTCACATTTATAAAGACATACACACATATGCATTTACATACAGTAGAACCTCGCAGTATGAGAGCACCATTGTTTGAGGGAATTTTTGGTTTGAAGTACGAGTGGAAATCCGCATACGAGCGAATTCCATACAAGCGACCGCTAGTCGGCGCTGAACTCGCACACGCTCTCCCAACAAGTGCAGCCTCCGCTCGCTCAGTTCGCGTGTTTATGTCGTTGTGACAGCATCCCTATTGTGTTTCTCCCAGTGTTTTGTTGTTGTTGTTGTTGTTGTTTTGTGCGATTTTGACTATTATTTTATAATAATTAGTTGTGTTAGTCATGGGTCCTAAGAAGGTTAGCGCAAAGGACAGTGCTGAGAAGAAGAGAAAGCTGAATGAAATCATTGATAAACACGAGTGTGCGTGTATTGGACATAGCACGTCAATTCGACCGTAGTACGTTGATGGTCTGCACCATCCTGAAGAAAAAGGACGAGATCAAGGCCGTTACAACATCAAAGGTTGTCTCGAGGCTCGCCAAGCAACGCACATCTGTCCACGAAGAGATGGAAAAATTACTTCTCTTGTGGATCAACGAGAAGCAATTCGCAGGGGATACGATTACGGAGACCATCATCTGCGAGAAAGCAGGAGCGCTGTATGGGGACCTCTTAAAGCAGAACCCTGGAACATCGACGCAGAAGACATCAGCAGAAGCATGTGAGGTCAATCTCGGTTCGATAATTTCAAGAAGTGGACTGGTGTTCATAGCATCGTCACGTATGGAGAAGCAGCGAGTTCTGACACGCAGGCAGCTGAGGATTTCGTGCGTGAATTCCGTCAGCTCATCGCAGCCGAGGGGGTACATCCCAGAACAGGTATTCAACTGTGATGAAACTGGCCTTTTGGGGGGAAAATGCCCAGAAGAACCTACATAACTGCAGAGGAGAAGAAAATGCCAGGTCACAAGTCTATGAAAGATAGTCTAACTTTCGCCCTTTGTGTCAATGCAAGGTGGAGACTTGAAAATTAAGCCGCTCCTTGTCTATCATTCCAAAAACCCAGGAGCGTTCAAGTCGCACAAAATCCTGAAGAAGATGCAGATCATGTGGAGGGCAAACGTTAAAGCCTGTGTCACCAGGCAATTCCTCACTGAGTGTGTCAACCTTGTCTTCGGACCAGCAGTGAAAAGTACCTTCTGGAGAACGATCTCCCTCTCAAGGCCCTCCTCATCCTCGACAATGCTCCTGCTCACCTTCCTAACCTCAAAGATATTATCCTGGACGAATTTAAATTCATACAAGTTCTGCACCTTTCACGCAACACCACCCCTATCTTGCAGTCAATAGACAAAGAGGTGATTTCTAATTTTTAAAACCTGTACACCAAAGACCTGTTTCATCGGTGCTTTGAAGTTACCGAAAATAAAAATCTAACCCTTCGTGAGTTTTGGCAGGAGCACTAGAACATTGTTAACTGCCTGAAAATCATTTATATGACTTGGCAGGGTGTAACGGAAAGAACACTGAATTCTGCATGGAGGAAACTGTGGCCTGACTGCGTATCCGAAAGAGACTGAAGTCTGAGACACTTGTAGTCGAGGAGATAGTGTTTCTTGGCAAGTCCACGGGCATCGAGGTTGACGATGGGGACATTAACGATCTCGTCGAGGGGGCACTCAGAGGAGCTGACGACAGATGAACTCCTGCAGCTTCAGAAGCAGCAGTATTCAGATGCAGTGGAAGAGATTGGTTCCCCAGGGGAGGACAATGTAGTGGAGAAGGCTACCTCTACGAGTGACATAAAGGCAATGTTAGCAAAGTGGCAGCATGTTTCTAAATTTTTAGAAAAATATCACTCTGAGAAAGTATCTACGGGTCGTGCAGTTGCTTCATTTAATGACACTGTTCTGGTGCATTTTCATAACATTTTCAAAGGCAGGAAAAAGCAGACTTCTCTTGATATGTTTCTAATGAAACGACCTGCAAGAGTGAAAGGTGAAGAAAGTGTGTCCAGAAAGCCTAAATTAAGAGAAGTGAGAGAAAAGTCATCAGAAATTGTTCTTCCTGAAGTCTTGATGGAAAGAAATTCTCCTTCCAAACAGTAATTCTCCTCCTCTCTGTCTTATCGTCTTCCTCACGCACAAATCGTCCCATCTTTAAGGTAATTAAATTAATAAAATCAGTTTACATATTTTTTTTGCATTCTCTTTTATTATGTTTTTCATTGTACCTGCAACTTTTGTGTTCTAAAACTCATGAAAAATTATTCTTGGGTGGTTTTGGGTGGTTTTGGGAGGCTGGAACGGATTAATTATATTTTAACTAATTTCAATGGGGAAAATTGATTTGTAAAACGAGCAAATCGTAAAATGAGCGCGGTCATGGAATGAATTAAACTCGTTCTGCGAGGTATCACTGTATGTACGCAGTTAAACCTACACACATAAACACAAATGCTCTCTCTCTCTCTCTCTCTCTCTCTCTCTCTCTCTCTCTCTCTCTCTCTCTCTCACATACATACAAACATGTACACACATTTACAAACAAACACAGAATTACACACACAAACACAGGCATATACACACATATTAACACATACACATATACAAACACATACAAACACACTCTTCCTTTCACACACACATACTTCCAATTCTGCGAACTACTTGTTGGTCTTTGAAATAATAATCTATTTAATGGAAATGATGTTGGCTTCCTTCATCACAGTCTTTAATTAGAAGCAATTAAACGTAGGTAGTTGATGATGGTGGCGGCGGCGGCGGTGATGGTGGTGGTGTTGTCGTTGTCGTTGTCGACGCTGTCGCCGTGGACAAAAATGCTGTCATACACACCAACACACACACATACACACACGCATGCACACACACGTATGTATGCATGTATAAATGCACGTATGAGTGTGTGTGAGTATTTATGTTTGCATATGTGTATGCGAGTGTGTATCTGTACACATAAAAACACAAATACATACGCATGTGTGTGTAGAATTTATACAGACTACACACACATATGCATATATATGCATATGTGTGTGTGTGTGTATGTATAAATTCTACACACACATGCGTATGTATTTGTGTTTTTATGTGTACAGATACACACTCGCATACGCACATTATATATATATATATATATATATGTGTGTGTGTGTGATATACACATAGTCCTATTCATAGGATGGTGTTGGCTCATTTACTATAGGAGAGTAGATATGACAGAAAGAATTGTGCGCGTATATGTGAATGTATGCAAGCATTTATGTATATATGTGTATGTATGTTTTGTACGCATGTATGCGTTTCACTCTTACTTCTGCTGTTATCATTGTTATTGTTGGTGTTATTGTTCCAGTTGTTATTGTTTTTGTAGTGGCACAGTATTGAAATATGCCAAATCCGAATGAACAATAATAATAATTCTATTGTTTTACCTCAATACCATTCACTGTCACAAAACAAATAACTAGAATTTGGTGACATTTCAAAATCATTTCGATGGAACAATAACTTACTAATTATCACTGTTTTCTTTTCTTTTTTCCAAATTTTTAATTTTAAAATTTATTTTGCTCTATATTTCATTATTATTATTATTATTATTATTATTATTATTATTATTATTATTATTATTATTATTATTATTATTGTTATTGTTATTGTTATTGTTATTGTTGTTGTTGTTGTTATAGAACGAAATCAAGACAATCAAATACAGAACATTTGTGTTTTTACTGCTGTCAATAACTTTGGTCCTTACAATAAGCTCTCGTTTCGTATTATTTGATTTTATTGAAACAAATAATGTTTTAGTGACTCAGAGGCGCCATCGGCATGTGTAACAAATATAAAGCAAACAAACAATAGTCAAGTTTGCGTTGACGAGTTTAGTATAGGAGGAAGTATTAATAACGAAGTAATTAGACAGGTGAGATGGATGGATGGATGGATAAGGGACAGACAAGCAGAGAGAGAGAGAGAGAGAGAGAGAGAGAGAGTGATAGAGAGAGACCGACATATATATATATATATATATATATATATATATATATATCATCATCATCATCATCGTTTAACGTCCATTTTCCATGCTGGCATGGGTTGGACGGTTCGATTGGGGTCTGGGAAGCCAGGAGGCTGCACCAGGCCATATATATATATATATATATATATAGAGAGAGAGAGAGAGAGAGAGAGAGGGGGAGAGAGAGAGAGAGAGATGGAGAGAAACAGAGAGAGAGAGGAGGTAGATTAACAGACAGGCAAACAGACAGACAGATGGATAGATAAATAAAGAGATAAATAGATAGATAAATAGACAGACAGAGAGATAGATAGATAGATAGATAGATAGATAGATAGATAGATAGATAGATAGATTAGTGTTAACATGCCCAATGCAGGGAGAAATTTTTTTAATGATTAACCTAGAAATAATTATGTGACTTGGAAAATGCAACGGCATAAAAACAAGATGGGTAACTGGAATAAGTTACTGATCCGTTTGGTGAATAAGTGAAGATTTCAAATATATTCAAGATTCCGTTCTGGATCCGGGAAGAACCACTGTAATTTCTGTATAGAGTCAGATGCAGTAATTCATTAGTTCTGTGTCACACATAAGTATCGTGGCACATTTGTGTAATACAAAATTTTACAGGTGTATTGAGACATTGTATAAGTATGGTTTGAAATTATGCAGGTGTGTATAATGTCTTAACACACCTATCTTCAAGCTACCAAGACCAGTCAGCGGCTAGCAGCTAGGGATCTAATTACGTGATCTGAATTACCCTATGAAATCAAAGCTTATAATGTATCCGTTTGTAACTAGCCTTATCTAGAAGTCATGGAAGTTTTGTTACTCAGAACCATGCATCCAAATGACCAGGAGTGTTTTTCACACTTCACTGAATCTCCAGATTTAAACCATTAGTTGTTAATACCATCCCATAAGCATAAAAGATCAGGTTTCTTTTTTCCACTTCTGTGAAACTTTAAGTAATTCAAATCCGTTAATACAAATATGTATGCATGTATGCATGCTTGCCTGCATGTATGTATGTATGTATGATGTATGTATGATGTATGTATGTATGTATGTATTAAAGGTATATGGCATATATGTATGCATTACTCGAAAATTTCGCAGACACTAATGTGCGTCTGATCATTCAGATGCTGTAGCTATAGTAGTGAGGCAACCACGTATTCCAAAGAATGCTGATTACCGCTATATCATGTACATGGTTCGTTCTTCTTAGTCAATAGTTGGATGACTGCTGTACTGTTATTTTAGGATATCGAGCGTGGAGGCGCGTGGCTTAATGGTTAGTGCTTTCGACTCACGATCGTAAGGTCGTGAGTTCGATTCCTGGCAGCGCGATATGTTCTTGAGCAAGACACTTTATTTCACGTTGCTCCACTCCACCCAACTGCCAAAAATGAGTAGTACTTGTGTCACGCTGAATCTCCCTGAGAACTACGTCAAGAGTACCCCTCTCTGTGGAGTACTCAGCCACTTGCACGTAAATTTCACGAGCAAGCTGTTCGATTGATCTCATCAACTGGAATCGTCGTCGTAACCGACGGAGAGCCAGTAACGATGTCGAGCAAACGCGTACGCGATACCTTACTGGTTCATTATTTGTAAAGTTGATATAAATAATAGGTAGCCTGCAGCAGTAAATGTTTGTCAGTCTTTGACGGCTGGTGACATACTTTTTGTGTCCCTAACAAAAAGACTTCAAATTATAAATATACTTATTCTTTTCTACAAAGATGAAACATCGTATATACATTTACTAAAGACGTAGAACATAAGTCTGACATAACAGAGAGAAGATGCGAAATTAAAATAGATAAGGATTATATGAACTTAAATCTGAAGGTTGGTTATTATAAAGTTTGATGATTCACAACCGCAGAGTTTTGGGTTCGATCCCCAAAGCGACATTTTGGGCTAGCGTCTTGTGCCATAGTCCTGGGTTATGTAGTATTTTCTTAGTGGAATTTGGTAGACATCAACTGTACCGCAAGCCTTATATATATATATATATATATATATATATATATAAATGAGAATGTGTGTCTGTCTGTCTGTCTGTCTGTCTGTGTGAATCCCTAAAACTCGAGAACTACGCAACCAATTTCATTCAAATTTTACACATGCCTTACTTAGGGTTCCAGTTGTGTTTTAGTTAAAAAAAATTTTTAACTTCTTGCAGAGTTCGAGCCCACGGCAACATAATATCTCCTCCACTATTTAAGTATTACGTGTCAAAAGTGAAACAAAAACACTCATGTCAAATACTTTCACTTTAAAAATGAAACTATTCTACTAACTGAAACAATCGCATTTCGATACTGTAATGACAGATACTTTCAGAGAGAGAGAGAGAAAGAGCGAAAGAGATAGAGAGAAAGAGAGAGAGAAAGAGAGAGAGAAAGAGAGAAAGAGAGAGAGAGAGAGAGAGAGAGAGAGAGAGAGAGAGAGAGAGAGAGAGAGAGAGAGAGAGAGATGTATATGTATACATATAGATGTATATGTACACGTTATTCCACTAACTGAAACAATCACATTTCGATACTGTAATGACAGATACTTTCAGAGAGAGAGAAAGAGAGAAAGACAGAAAGAGAGAGAAAGAGATGTATATGTATACATATACATGTATATGTACACGTATATGCACAGATATATATATATATAGATATAGATCTATATGCATACATGTATATGTATACATATGTGTAGATGTATATATATATATAGATCTATATGCATACATGTAATATGTACACATATATACATATATACATATATATGCATACAGATATCTATACATATATACACCCATCACACACAAACACATGCACACAAACACACACATTAGTCATTTGTTTTCTTATCCAAAACTACGTCAAAAGTACTGAACGGATCTTTATGAAATTTGGAAATTATATTCTATGTATAACGGCCATAACTCCCATCAAAATTCATATATTTTTGACATTGATGAAATTTTAACCCGAACATAACAGATGAGCATTATTTGTAATTCAACGGTACAACAGTGTAAGACTACCCTTTCAGATATACTTACATTGGGATTTCTGCAATGTGGTGCATAAATTGTCAAGTAAATGAGACGCGTCTTTGCCTCCACTGATTCACTTGCAAAGTGTTGAGTAATATTATTTCGTTGCAGACCTCCTTTGGGTCTTTTTATTATCACTACGACACACATAGTCCCCAGTTGGTAACATTGATTTCAAGGCCCTCCTAGATGAGAGACTGGCATTCCACTTAATGTCTATGTTCCATGCTGGCATGGATTGGAGAGTTATTAATGTAGAAATATGGTATCGTAGCTACTAACAGTTGAGGGTTGCGTAGTCTAGACGGCGTTTTTAGATTTCATTATTCTCTTTAACCCGGGCAAAGCCGGATATTTCTGCTAGTATATATATATATATATATATATATATATATATATATATATATATATATATATATATATATACACACACACACATTTATAGAATAAGTACCGGATTTAATAAAAAAAAAAAACTATGATAACACAACTATGATAACTACAGATAGATGAACAGAAACAGATATGACGTGCTTCCGGCCAAGATTCCGCCCAAGATTCCGCCCACTAAATTCAAGTCCTTCACTCTTGAATAAACTGAGGCTATAGAAGAAGACATGCTCATAGTATCACGTTGTAAAATCGAACCCAAGGCTACGTAGTATTGACTCAAACTTCTTAAACACAAAGCCAGCCTCATACATTTCAGGTTAAAGTTCAAATGTTTCTTATCTATCTTAACTACGCATCTTCTCTCTCTCTCTTACGTCAGTCTTAAATACTACGTCTCTACTTAATGAATATGCGATGTTTCATTTTCATAGATAAACAGCATATTTATAGTGTGACGTCTTATTTTTAGAGAAACAGAAAAGTATGCCGCCATCCTTAAAGGTCTGTCAAAAACTTACTGCTCCTGGCTACTTATTACAACAGCTTCACTCATCATGAATCAGCAAGGTAGCGTGTATATGGTTGTTAGGCGTGCTAGAAATAACAGTCAAATCTCACACTACCGTTAACTACAAGTAAATTTACTTCAAGCCATATACTATATACTAGCAATACTATATAAAACTATAATAGATAAACTACACATCATATATCATAGAGTATATGTATATTACATACTCGATATATTCTCTGTGTGTGTGTGTGTGTGTGTATAACATGTAATTACGAAGGGTGCTGAAAAGTTCCTAGCTTTGAGTAAAAGAAAATAGACTCAGTTAATTATGATTTTTCAACATATTCCCCTCTCACATTCACACACTTACTGCAGCAGTCCTTTAGTTTTTCTAAGCCCTGTAAAAGAACTCAGAAGGTTGGGCCTTTCGCCACACCCTTAAAGCCAGGAACTTTTCAGCACCTCTCGTGTGTACATATATATAGCCGCAGGAGTGACTGTGTGGTAAGTAGCTTGCTTATTAACCTCATGGTTCCGAGTTCAGTCCCACTCCGTGACACCTTGGGCAAGTGTCTTCTACTATAGCCTCGGGCTGAACAAAGCCTTGTGAGTGGATTTGGTAGACGCAAGCTGAAAGAAGTTCGTCGTGTATGTGTGTGTGTATGTGTGTGTTCACCTTTATGGTTAAGGAAAAGTCAGATATGTGGAATCCATCCATCTCGAGGATAGTAACTAGAATTAAAAGCCATAAACACGGAATGAAACATTTCTTTCTCTTTAATGTAGTCTTCATAAATTGGTGGGGCTGTGATGCAAGCGCTTCTTCTTTGGTCCTTTCCTGTACTTGACTCCAGTAATGTAGCTAGTGGGGGCGAGGGAGCGATCCACCCTAAGCAACACTTTTGTGGGGGGGGGGAGGCGGGTCTGTTGTATTAGCCTGTATATGTTTGGGAACCCGGTGGAGCAGCAAACTCAAGGGCTTCCCCAGGCAACACACATACTAGCTATGCCACAGGTCTATTCTAAGAGAGGGAGAGAAAGGGATGAGAGAGAAATGCATCCCAGAACTTTGATAGGTATTGACCCTGAAGAAATGAAAATCGAAGTTGATTTTGGTGGGATTTGAACTCAGAGCGCAGAGCTGGAGCAAAACTACAAGACATTCCAATTCGATGCTTTAACGGCATTGCAAATTAGATGTCTGAGATAACAATTATATTTTTAAAAAAGACAAAGAAACCAATAGTACGTAATTAGCTCGATCAGGAAACGAACGTCTGTGACAAATTCAAATGAGATGTAACGGTTTACCCCACGACTACTTTGCAAAACTGAGACGTCTTATAGATGAATCATAGCTAAGTTTTGATTATTATTATTTGTTGTTATTAGTATGTCCCTTCCAGCAGTCTTTAGCTCTATCACATGATACCTCGTGTTGTTGTTATTGCTACTGCTGCTGTTGTTGTTGTTGTTGTTGTTGTTGTTGACTTTCTGGCTGTCAAATCAGGTGACCTTTTTTTCTGTGCTGGAGGGGAAAAAGTCTAACTTCCTGTCAACAACTAAGAGTTAGTTGTACTACTTGTTGTTGTAGTAGTAGTAGTAGTAGTAGTAGTAGTAGTAGTAGTAGTAGTAGTAGTAGTAAGTTCTTATTATTCATTATTATTCATCTTGTTAACACTTCTCAGATGAAGCATCGATGGAAGAATCTCTACAACGTCGTTCGATCTGCAAGAAATAGTAGCTAATTCCACTCGTCGCCATCCAATATCAAACCCTACACCCTTAGAAAAATTGGGAAGAAGAAATTGGGCAATTATTATGCAGTCCGAGATACCTTATGAGCGGTCAAACGATAGAACCTATAGCGCGTCGAACAAAATACCTTGCGACGTTTATTGCAACTCTTAACCACTTGTATGTGTTACGTGCATGTGTATGTGTGTTTGTGCGTGTATGTATCGTTTGGCACGATGCAATTGTAATATATACATATACATGTGTGTGTGAGTGTGTGTGTGTGTAATTGTGTGTGTGTTACATATATATAAGCTACCTGATACATATATTTTACATGAGTCAGGTCGCTTGTGAGCGCTACTCGTAACATGTAATCCAGTACAACACGCTGCATGGTCGGATCGCCGATGACTAAACTTGCAATCCCACTCAGCTTGCTCAGTGAAGAGAGTGATTGGACACTCGCAGAACGAAAAACAAAACCTGTCAATGGCCGACCAATACTATGTACACAAGCTTGTTCCTATTATTTCTATTGCGAATTTCCTGCAGCAATCATCGACGAACTGGTGGCTTTGGTGCACAAAAGACAGCGGTTGCACAGAGCATTGACATATTTTCAATAATGGGCAGGCACAACAGATTCAGTCAGCAGAGTCTGCTATAAGGTGCAATGCGCTCATAATTGAATCCTTGTGTATTACCCCATAGCTTCATCGGAGCTTCAAATATGAGCATGCATACATACATACATACATACAGACAGACAGACAGACAGACAGACAGACATATGTATTTAAACACTAATAGGTGAACGAAACAAAAGAGCACTGAACGTATTATGGAAGTTAAATATTTGTATTAGCGATTTGAATTATATCTACCTTATTGAAATGTTTCATGCTGATTGTTCACGTGTTATAGATCTAAGTGGTCCTGTGATCAAAAGCTGCTGTGTTCAAGTTTGTCCTTCATCCTTCCGATGTCATTAAATATAAAATACCAGTGATGGAATCGGGCCTGTCCGAGATGCACACAAAAGCCTTGATGACTTGTAGTGTTACGTCAAACTCTTGCTACGTGTAGTACGAACTCGTCTGTCGGCTGACTCCATCTTGAAGATCGTTCAAACGACGAAACCGTTCTGCATGCACCCGTCCAACGTCCGTATATGACTCATCTATGGAATCATTTTGAACATCTGCCGCATGCAGTACAAAAGCATTTATCGACTGAGATAGTCGTCGAGATCACTTCGTCTCTTTCTTTTAACCTACAAGTGTTTATGAGATTGACAACGAATATACAGAAATGTAAAGAAATAAAAGAAACGAAAGAGAGACACAATATACTACAGAATACAATATAACAGAAAGAAGAAAAAAAAGAAAGAAAGAAGCCCCTTAAATCAAAGACAGTCTAAGGTAAAATACCCTCGTTAAATCACAGAAAATCCACCGTTATGTGAAACATGACAATGATTGATTGAATAAAACAGTTTCACTCCGAACCAAACGGTTTTATAGAGAGTTAGTTTAAAACTAAACAGAAACCAATGCATTGCCAACAGTAACGTATGTGAGTGAGTGCGTGTGCGTATATACCATACATACATGCATATACACATACATACATACATACATACATACATACATACATACATACATACATATGCATATATATATATATATATATATATATATATATATATATATATATATATATATATATACGTATATACATATGTATGTGTGTGTGTGCATACAGTGTGTGTTTACAGGTGTGCATGTGTGGTAAGAATCAAACTTGCTTTCCAACCATATGGTTCCAGATTCAGTCCCGTTGCGTGGCACCTTGGGCAAGTGTCCTCTACTATAGCCTCGGGCTGACCAAAGCCTTAAGAGTGGATTTGGTCTGTGTTTGTCTGTGTAAGTTTGTCCCCCCACCACCGCTTGACAACTGGTGTTGGTGTGCTTGCGTCTCCGTCAACTTACAGTTCGGCAAAATAGACCGATAGAATAAGTACCAGGCTTTCAAAAAATTAGGTACTGAGGTCGATTTATTCGACTAAAAATTCTTCAAGGCGGTGCCCAGCATGGTCGCTGTCTAATGACTGAAGCAAGTAAAAGATATATATATATATATATAAATTTACAGAAAAACAAAAGGCGAAGACAGGTGTATAAACAACAGGTATATTAGTTTAACGCTCGGGGAGGTGATAAAATCTTTTACGTTTCAAATGTATGTGTGTGTGTGTGTGTGCATACATGCGCATACATATGTTTATATGTATGTATTAGTGCGCGTATGTATAGAATATAACGAGATTGTCATGCAAGTGAAAGATTGTAAATGATGGCATCTTATTGTTGTTGATGGTTCCAAACCATCTCTGATCCATGAGGGTCCAACCTGGCACATCCTTTTTATCATTTTCTTATGTATGTTATACCTAGGGGTACTTTATCTACTCTACCCTTCCTTATATATATATATATATATATATATATATATATATAGCATATGATTTCAAAAAGCTTTTGCTATTTCAAGATGGTCGAATGCCTGAATGCCCACAAATAAGCTTCTGTATTGGCTCCAGTGAAAGTATATTTTAAGGAGAGGTAGGAACACTTATCTTCAGCAAAATCTCATCCCAGTATCTTCTGAAAATTCGGTGACCAGGCTAAAAGCATTTTTTTCCTTTTTAGTTATATACATTTCTAGAAAACAACTTTATTTCATCAACCAAGAAACTTGTATCTCAAATGGGTATTTCTGTATTCATTTGAGTTAATCACATTCCCTTCTTTTAGGCTTACTCAACCAAACTGATAACGGATACTCACTGCTTGTATAAATAGCACAACAGAAAGATTGTCTCCTTGTAATACACCTCTGTGATAGTTTATCTGATTACACACAAAGTTATTTCATTCCGTATTTCGTATTTCTCTTAAGGATGGTCGCTCAGGATAAAGTCCGGTTGTCTGTGGCCATCCTTGATTTTGCTTTTCCCTATCTAAGATTTTAAAACCTTAGATAGGGAAATAGCTTGATGCAAATACCAGTTGTGTGTATGTATGTACATATGCATACATATGTGTATATACATGCACATATGGATTTGGGCTATGTAGGTATGAACTTCTCGTTTTCTCACTTCTCTCTTTCTTTCTCTCTCTCACCCTCTCTTTATAATATATATATATATATATATATATATATATAGAGAGAGAGAGAGAGAGAGAGATAGATAGATAGATAGATAGATAGATAGATTAGATAGATAGATAGATAGATAGATAGATAGATAGATAGATAGATAGATAGATAGATAGATAGAAATGTGCATGTATGGTTACACAGATATATACACATGCATCTGTCTATCTTTCTTGTAAGCCGAAAATTTAAAGTCATTGTCGACATTTTTCTTTTAAAAATTAATAAATATGTACGTACACTATTAAAAAGCACTCAGTGATCTTTCAGTTTGATGTTAAACTATTGTTGCATTTAACCTCGCATAAAAACAAACGTCAAGATGTGTGTGTGTGTGCGTGTGTGTGTGTGTGTGTGTGTGTGTGTGTGTGTGTGTGTGTGTGTGTGTGTATTACTTGTTTCAGTCATTAGACTGCGGCTATGCTGGAGCACCACCTCGCAGAATTTTTATTTGGATGAATCAACCCCAGTACTTATTTTTTTTAAAAGCCTCCTACTTATTCTATCGGTTCTTTTGCCGAAAAGCTAAGTTATGTGGGCGTCAACGCACCACCACCGTTTTCAAGCTGTGGTGGGGGACAAACACAGACACACACACACGTCAGCTCGATTTTCGGCGGCACGTTGTGTCCTTGAGCATGACATTTTATTTCATCTTACACCAGTTTCATCATCTAGCAAAAATGAGTCGTACCTGTATTTCAAAATGAGTCGTACCTGTATTGAAAATCAGTGTAAACTGTGAAATTGATTAAAGCTTTCAATATATTAATAACAATATATTTTAACTATTCTCAGTGCATTTCAACTTCTATTTTTCCTACACACACACACACACACACACACATTCTGTGTCACACTGAATCTCCTTGCGAACTAGGTTACGGGCACGCATGCCTGTGGAATGCTCAGTTACACGTTAATTGCACGAGCAGGGTTCTACGTTGATTGGATCATCTGGAATCCTCATCGCCGTAACCGACGGAGTGCCAGTTATATAAATATATATATATGTGTGAGTGAGTGTGTGTGTGTGTGTGTGTGTGTGTGTGTGTGTGTGTGTGTGTGTGTGTACAGGAAAAATAGAAGTTAAAAATGCACTGAGAATGGTTAAAATATATTGTTCTTAATATATTTAAAGCTTTAACCAATTTCACAGTTTACACTGATTTTCGATAGGTGTGTAAACTGTGAAACCGGTTAAAGCTTTAAATATATCAATAACAACATATTTTAATTATTCTCAGTGCATTTTCAACTTCTATTTTTCCTATATTTCTACCCGTTTGGAATAAAATAACTCTGTTATATATATATATATATATATATATATATATATATATATCGCTGACCACGACATTCAAATTTTTTTTCTCCTTTTTTTTCTCCTTGTTTTCTCCTTATTCTTTCTGTTGAAGAGCGTAGCTCGAAACGGTAAAGACTTTCTCTATTCCCGAGCGTTAAACTAATACATCCTTTTGTTGTTTACACCACCTGTCCTCGTCTGTTGTTGTTTTTTCGTAAATTCTCCCATATATTATATATATATGTGTGTGTGTGTGTGTGTGTGTGTGTGTGTGTAAATATATATATATGTATATGTATATATATGTATACATATATATATATACATATATATATATATATATATATATATATATATATATATATATATATATATATATATATATATATGTATATATATATATATATATATATATACAGAGAAAGAGAAAGAGAGAGAGAGAGAGAGAGGGAGGTAGTGAGAGAAAGAGAGAGAGAGAGAGAGAGAGAGAGAGAGAGAGAGAGAGAGGGAGGTAGTGAGAGAGAGAGAGAGAGAGAGAGAGAGAGAGGCAATGACTTGCACAGTTATTCTTGATAGGTTCCGGTTGAGTCAAAGGCAAATATGCTAATCGCTGTTATGCGCGTCACAGGAGAACTGCTTGTTCATGGCGACGAGTAAGGGTTCATAACAAACGCAATTCATTAAGACAAGGGATTTTGGGACACTGGTGTTTCGACATAATGTGCCACGTCAGCCAGAAGTAACTGGACCAATGAATCTGAACAGGAGCCGATGATCTTATAATGTTTATCATTTTTGCGAACTGCTTGTTGCTTGTTCGCTGATCATGGCTGATATATGCCAACCAATAACAAACCATTATATGCACTGTGAACAGCGAGCTTTGAAACGATGACTTGCATATTTACCTTTACTACGTTACGTTTCTGCCGAGACGTGTGTGTATATATAAATACATTCATACATACATACATAAATCATAAGACTTAGAAGGTAGCCCCTTGAGCAACACTCTTTGTCTGATAATCTAAAATACATGCCCAAAGAAGTGGCACGATTCTACCGCAACGTATTATCAGATGAAAGGGTGAGCAGAAGACTGTGCATAGATATGTTAGTAGAAAGCTCCGTGATGACAGTAACATCAATCATCAAAGCAGTTTATCATGGACCAGTAGCCGGCATTTGAAAGGTATGCGTTTGCAATCCAGAAACAGGAAATATCAACCAAGTACCTGATGCACAAAAGGAATAGAGATGCAGGAAAAGCCGTAAAATGCGACGACCGATGAAGACTTTGTGGAGTTCACACTGAAGATATCACCTAAGTCATAAGCAGGTGTCCGAAAATGTCATCAGGTATTATCTACCGATGAGACATGATGTTGTAGCTAGGATACTCTATAATAAAAACCGTCAGAAGGATAATCCCGAGGACAAAGCAATAAGAACCCACAGCATGGCGGAAACCATAGCCACTCATAATAAAAAGAAATACTGGTGGACTGTACCAGGGAAGACCTCAAAAAAATGTAAGCACAATAGACCCGATATAATGATTTGGGATAGATGTATGCATGCATGTAGTGAATGCGCGTGAATGGGTTGTTCGAGTACTCGGCTCACGATCGTAAGGTCGTGATTTCGATACCCGGTGGCGCGTTTTGTCCTTGAGCAAGACATTTTGCTTCACGTTCCTCCACTCAACTGCCAGAAAAAAAGAGTAGTATCTGTATTTCAAAAGTCAGCCTCGTCACAGTCTGTGTCAGGCTGAATTTCCCTGAGAACTAAATTAAAGGTACGCGTTTCTATGGGGTGCTCAGCCACTTGCACGTTAATATCACAAGCAGGCTGTTCTGTCGATCGGATCGACTGCAGCACTCATCGTCGTAAGCGACGGAATACCAATATGTGTGTGTGTGTGTGTGTGTGTGTGTGTGTGTGTGTGTGTGTGTGTATGTGTACGTCCGTGCGCGCGCGCGTGTGTGTGTGTGTTTATGTGTGTGTATGTATGTATGTATACATGCGTGTGTACGAGAGCGTATAATTATAGCAAAGTAGGGGAAATATTAGAGTATGTTTAATTGTGTATGAATATGAAAGTATAAGGAATAAATGAAAACACCAATTGACTTATTCTAAACTAAGAAGTAAATATGTTATGGCGAGAATCTGGGTCAAAACTGTTATATTTCTAGCTAAGATGAGTCAGAAGTCACAATTTTTTTCTTCGTGTTTTCTACCTTGTCAAGTACCCTCCTCCTACTTGACATTATCCCACTTCTTGCTGTAGTAGCCTTCAAAACGGTTGTTGCATCTGAGGGAGAGTTGGCTGCTATTTCATGCAGATCAACCGACCACTAAGAAATATTCACGGAGAAACATTGGATTATGCAATGCATATTCGACAGCTCATAAAAAGTTGCATGGTCACGTCTGGAAAGCCTTTGAATAAAGATCTATTTGTTGAAACCCAATTCATGGGCTATACAAAGTTATTTTCTTATACAAGTGCAAGGTATGAAATTTGGCGGGAGGTGCTTAGTGGATACCATCACTCCTAGTACTTGACTGGTCCCTTATTCTGTTGATCCAAAAAGGCAAAGTTAACTTTGGCGAAATTTGAACCCAGAACATACCACCAGGCATTTTCTCCGTGAAAAAAAAAATCCCTATGGAACACCAATACAGTGTGAGTTATGAATCAGAAAATACACTGAGTTGAATCGATGGAGTATAATCTATTGATAATTTCAGGACCATAATTCTATTGAAAGTTGGATTTGAGATTTTGGTCAAAGTGTTTTGTGAAGTGTTGGCGCTTGTTGCTGGGTACACGGTCGACGGAGAATAGACCTGTGCAATACCCGGCAGATCTACCTACCATAACTTACAGCTAATGCAATACGTTGTAGAGACGGCAAATAATAAACGGACTTCGATCATCCGAAGCTTTTTTGTAAAGATTGATCCTATTGCTACTTGGCCGCTTTTCTATAAAGCAGCTGGTTTCGGTTCCCTTTTCGGAGGTTAGATTATCAAGGGAGCTTCACTGATCGTTTTTGATGGTTTTTGTCTCTTGTTCCATTTCTCCAGAAACTAGGGTGCTGAAAAGTCCTTGGTTTTGGATAAAAGAAAACACAGGAGGATCAGTTAATTATGAATTTATTCAACATATACCCCTCTCAGATTCACACACTTATTTGCAGCGGTCGTTCAGTTTTTCTAAGCCCTGTTGGGTCTCCACGACATCCTTAAAATCTGGGACTTTCCAGTACCCCTTCGTACATATGCAACGTCACACACCGTGGGCCTCAAGGTGGTTAACAGCACTCTAAAGAAACACGTTGCTACTAGACACGTATATCTCGAATAGGTCATACAAGAACCCGGTGATATCCCTGGGGAAACAAACGAGTGTTTTCATCAACTCCATAGGGGTAAAAAAAATAACTGAAGTGTGAAGTGTAACGGCATCTCCACCAAGACCGTGACAACATGTTGAACTGGCGATCTTTTGCAGTACTGCTTCCGTGTCAATGCGTTGTTGAAATATTGAGGACCCCCTACGACCACAATCTATACAGATATACGTGTGTGATCATGTGTTTATGTGCGTGTGTGTGTGTGTGTGTGAGTGCGTATGAATACATAAATAAATATAAAGATATAAGTTAATATATTCATTTAATCACATGCGCAAACTCTTCTATGCGTATATGTATGTATGTATATGTATATACACATGTAGATATGTGTGAATATATCTATGTATGTATGTATGCATACGAATATATATGTATGTATGTACGTATGTATACATATATGCATACGTACATATACATATGTATGTACGCATATATGTATGCATATATCTAAAGGTATCCGTGTGTGTATATACGGATGCACGCATATATGTATACATATATATATATATGTATGTGTATGTATATGTATCTGTATGTGTGTGTGTACGTATCCATATACGTATATATGTATACACATAAATATGTATATATGCATTTATACACCTACAAACACACACACACACACACACACACACACACATTCACATATGTATTACAGTTTAATTAAATGCTTGTTTACACTTCACTAACTTGTGTTCCATCTAATTGAGTCTAATTATGCTGACTAAGGCTGCAGTGTGTCAGTTGTCACAACAACACAATAATAATACAATCAATATTTCAAAGCTATAATAATTTAACATATTTAAAGTAAATGTACAACTCTTTGTTTGCTTGACACAGATATGAATGCGTATGAAGGTATATACGGATAGATAGATAGATAGATAGATAGATAGATAGATAGATGGATAGATATGTATGTATGGATGTATGTATGTATTCTTTTAATTGTTTCAGTCACTTGACTGCGGCCATTCTGGAGCACCACCTTTAGTCCAGCAAATCGACCCCAGGACTTATTCTTTGTAATCCTAGTACTTATTCTATCGGTGTCTTTTGCCGAACCGGTAAGTTACGGGGACGTAAACACACCAGCATCGGTTGTCAAGCGATGTTAGGTGGGGACAAACACAGATGCACAAACATAATATATATATATATATATTGTTGGAATTTACAAAAAAATATACGACGGGCTTCTTTCAGTTTTCGTCTACCAAATCTACTCACAAGACTCTGGTAGGCCGGGGGCTATAGAAGAAGACAGTTGCCAAAGGTGCCACGCAGTGGGACTGAACCCAGAAGCATGTGGTTGTTAAGCAAGCTACTTACCACACAGCCACTCCTATTTTATTAAAACCGATTAAAACTTTTACTCAGTTTTATTTGACCGTTCATCAGACAGTTGTGATAATAAAGACTAAATAAAGAAATTCTACAAATTATGACTCACAGTTTGTGTGTGTGTGTGTGTGTGTGTGTGTGTGTGTGTGTGTGCCTACACGGCACATCATTCCACATTGCTTTATTCTATCGCACTCAACTGTGATAAGTACCAACCAGGAGCTAGTGCATCTCTCTCTTCCTCCATCTGTTACGCCAAGGACGTATCGCTTAGTCATGAGTGAGAAGGCTAAGAGTGTGCCCTGAGTCTGAGACTATTCGGTCATTAAAATAATTCGCGAAAGCATGCTAATGCTACCAGCGTATATGCTTTTTGCGAGAGTCGGACCTGTGTTTTATATAGGGGTCGGCACAACTTAATATATCACTGACCCTTTCACGAGATCGTTGATAACTTATCTGACCCCCATCATGTAAATTCCTGAAATAAAATTAAAAAGTAAATTTAATTGAAAATTTCTTAATATAAAAACGATAATTCCTTCGTTCTTTTGTGTTATTATCGCTTTTTAATAAGAAATATCTAACGAAAATTCTCAAAAAATTGGTAAAGAACAATAAAAATTTAGTCATATTATATTGATATAGTCAAAATAGCTAATGTGAGATATGTGTTTGGAGAATATTAGTTATTCGATATTTGGCTGGAAATTTGTGAATTTTAGCCTTAAATCAACCACGCTTTTCCAGATTCAGTTCACTAGTAATTCAACACTCTTGATGTTGAGATTCGTTTCATGTGTCCATGGACCTCTTGGGTTCCAGAGGTCAAACTGGCCACTTTGCCGACTCATGTTTTATGGGTATGAGTACGTGTGTATGTGTGTGTGTGCATGTGTGCGCGCGCGCGCGTGTATGTGTGTGTGCGAGCACACACAGAGCCATGAATGCGTGGTTAAGAAGTTCACATCAGAAACCAAGGGACTCTGTATTCGACCCAACTCTAAAATAATCACTTTTCTCGTGTGTCTTTATTTCATCATTACTTCTTTTTTCGATCTTCTACGTAGGCGCTCACTCCACGAAAAAGAGTCGCTAAATGTTCCTCACATCACACTGAATAATGTAATTCCAGTAAGAATGAATAAATATTCCCATCTTCAAGGCTGAGAATGGGAGGAGGGTGGTCAGAGACAACCTATTCGTTGTGACTTCAAGGTCTATTCAGAATGAATCGGATCGGTAGGCCCTGAATTCTCTTTCAACCGGATTTACTATCGGAGTTGACTCCCTTAGCATTTATCTCTTCCCGAGCACACACAGGCAGTGAAGGTTAATACTTGGCGTTGTTCTTCAATCTGGCTGCTTACCAAGGCTGCCGAGTCCATACACCCTGTTCAGTTATACCGCCGATGTAGACAAGGACAGTGTAGCGCCTTCTATTAGAAACATGCGTTAACAAAATATAAGGGGAGGGTATACCTCACTTCCAGTGGTCTCACAGAATACAAAACACAGACCCGAAATTGTTGAGTCACCTGCACTATTGCTATATAACCGTTGACCCTAACTTGGATCCCTCTATCGACATGTATTATTTTTGTTCTACTGAGTTTCTAGCAACTTTCCTTACCAGATAAGCTTGGTGGTGGAGCCGGTTTAGTCGCCGACAACCCGACCATGCAACAGGTTGTACTGGACAACATGTGACCGGTGGCACTCGCGAGCGGCCTTGCTATGCTATGTTTTTGAAAATAAGACGAAATGGTCAAGGCTAAAATGCCTTTGACTAGAGCTGACCTGGGGCTAAACAACAGCTTACTACACACGCACATGCACAAGCATACACACATATCCTTTATTTGTCTTCTCTATCTTTGCGATGAAGGACTAGCGTTCCAAAACGTCGAGGCGCTTTTCCTTCGTGTTAAATGTTAAATTACTATAGCTTTTGATAAAACGTTTCCTTCCAGAGTTTTCTTTTCTTTCTGTGTACATTGCCTTCATTGTGTGTGTGTGCGCGCGAGCATATAACTGTATACATTTATATTTGAATGAAATAAGCTTTATTTTTTTTAAGTAGAAGGTAAATATTTCTATTACATATTTATATATAGGAAAATAAAGATGCAAACATGTTTTCACATTAAAAATGTTTTCATAAAAAAGTTTTACTGTAAAATATTAGTGTATATTTTCACAAAGTGAGTCTTATACACTAAAATAGAGAGAGAAACATATTTTACTGACAAGTTTTCGTACAGAAAAAAGTTTTCCTATGAAAAACTTGATGTGTAAAAAAGTTATACTGAATAAATTTTCATACATGTTTAACCGAAGAGCTTTTACAGGAAAAAGAAAATCAAATTTTACTAACCGATTTCGCTCTTCTTAGAGTCAAAGTTTAAAGTATCCTCTTCAATGCATTTTTAGCCCATATAATGGAAGAAACACGTAGGATTAAATTTATTTAGCCATGCTGCTAAAGTCATTTCAAGAACGTATGTGTGTGTGTGTGGCTGTGTGTGTGAAATTGGGACACCAAGGGAGATAAAAGAATTATGAACTTCATTAGCTTGCAGCTGTAAGAATTTATTTAATCACATAGTATCCTTAGAATTACGGCCGTTTCGAAACCTTCATCGCGTAGTATTGGAAGAAATGTTGCTTATATGTTTGCATTAATATGCATGCACGGTATTATACAATGCAGTTATATATTTGCAAGTGAATGTCAGTTGAGTTGTTGGTGATCTAATGAGCTGGCTTTCTTAATTCGCATTGGTTTGCGAATATATATTTGTGGTGTATAATGGCGAGCAAATATTATTCATGCAAACATGTGAGTATAACTTCTTCCACACTGAAATTAATACTACATGAAGAACGGCCGTAACCCTAAGTACGTCAGTTTGTTAAATAAATAGATATTCACTTCTCACCATACCTCTTGACTTTTATGGTGTAAGTTTTGAACGCCATTCGTTCTCTTTTTATACCTATGCCACGCCTAGAACCAACCCCAGAGAGTTTACACAATACAAAATATAACTTCTATGTGGCCACTCGACTTGCTAGAAATAGCAATGGAATGCCCCACAAATCACACTCAGGGATCTGAAAAAAAGGGATACGCTTATTAGTAAGGAATTTCTATATCAAGGATGTCTTAGGATGTCTTAGCGTTTAACAGTTACGGTTTCAAATGTTGTCACAAGACAAGCAGTTTTAGGGAAGTGAGTTTGTTGATTTAATTGACCTTGATACTTGACCAGTTCTTTGTTTTATTGTCCCTGTAAGAATGAAAAGCAAAGATGACCTCGGCGGGGAACCAGAAGAAAGGCGACTGAGTATTTTGTCCCACGCGCTCCCTATTCTTCCAAACAATAACAAATGCTACTTCTTTAAGGCTTCTCCTGTGCTCCCGACCCATTAAGGATGAAAAGCAATATCGAGTTCGGTTGGATTTGAACTCAGCTACGACAACGCAATTTGTCCATCTCTTTTCTCGTTCGACCAGTTTATGATATGTGTATTTCTGCTTATTCCTCTGTGTGTGTGTGTGTGTGTTGATTAATATGTGTGCGCGTATGTATACGTCTATATGTGCATGAAAATGTATGTATGTTTGTGTGTGTATGTGTGTGTGTCTCTTCGTGTCCGCGCGTTTATGCGAGTGAATGAATGATTGCGTATGTATGAGCGTTTGTATTCATAAGCGTATGTATGTGCGCTTCGGTTGTGTGTATGTATACGTGTGCATGCGTCCATGGGTGTGTTTGTTTGTTTGTTTGCGGGGGGGGGGGTGCAAAATGATATGAATGTAACACTATTTGTAGATACAGAATAAAGAAAGCCAAAGAGGGAGAGAGAGAGAGAGAGAAGGATGGGGTGGAATTTTGGTTCCAGGACGGGCGGAAGAGAAAGAGAAGGTGAATATATAAAAAAAAAAAAACGGAGAAAGAAATGAGTGGAGGTGTGAGTCAAGTAGAAAAGAGGAGAAAGGAGAGAAAAACAAAACAATAACAATGACTAGTACGTCCACCACGACGATGACGACGACTGTACGAGAGCTAAAATAGAGAAGCAAATACGGAGAGATGGGTTGAACGAACGGAGAAGACGAGAGGGAAAGAGAAGGAAGTAGAAGAAATAGAGAGGGAGAAAGGGGGGGGGGGGAATGGATGATGAGACTTGGTTGAATAGTCAAGAGAAGTGACTACGGGAAGACAATGTGCGATATTAACTATACACACCCACACACCACAATCATAGATAGATGGATTTACGGATGTGAGTGTGTATGTATGTATGTATGTGTGTATGTATGTATGTATGTGTGTTTGTATGTATGTATGTGTGTATGTATGTATGTGTGTATGTATGTATGTATGTGTGTATGTATGTATGTATGTATGTGTGTATGTATGTATGTTTGTATGTATGTATGTGTGTATGTATGTATGTATGTGTGTATGTATGTATTCTTTGATTTTATTTTTGCATGTTTCAGTCATTTGACAGCAGCCATGCTGGAGCACCACCTTGAGGGGTTTTAGTGGAATAAATCGAACCCCGAAACTTATTTTTTAAGCCTAGTACTTATTTTATCAGTCCCATTTGCTGAAGCGTTAAGTTATGGGGACGTAAACACACCAACACCGGTTGTCAAGCGGTGATGGGGGGGGGGGATAAAAAGAGAGACAAAAATACACACACACACACATAGATATGTACATATATATACGACGGGCTTCTTTCAGCAAGGTTAGTAGTGCTTGCAGTAGGCTTGATAGGCGTTTGTGGAAACAACATAATATATTTTCACAAATTAAAGTTAAGGTAGATAACACATGTGTCCTCCCATCTTTGCTATATGGAAGTGAGGCATGGGTTGTTTACCGTAGGCAGGTAAGGCAACTGGATTTCATCAATACTGTCTGAGAAAAATTTTGGAGATAAACTGGAAAATGGCCATTAGTAATGTGGAGGTGCTTGAGAGGAGTGGCAGTAGAAGTATAGAGTCAATGATTTTGCAAAGACGTTTGAGGTGAGGGGACATTTGGTAAGAATGAGTGATGACCGACTGCCCAAGCAGCTATTGTATGGTGAACTGGAAGATGGCAGGAGACCAGCACATAAGTCTAAACTAAGGTTTAAGGATTGCCTTAAAGATACTCTAATACAGACAGGAATTGCAGCTGGTAACTGGGAGAGGAAGGCACAAGACCATGATAGATGGAAGAAGATAGTGCATGATGGTTGTTCAAGATTTGAGAGAGAGAGAGAGTGAAGTATGAGAGAATTTGGAGGGGCCTTAACAGGGGGAACCTGTGGAAAGTGAGAGAGTGTTGGTTTTCATGTGTGTGGTTTGTGGGCGGAGGTGTTTGAGTCGTGCAGGCCTGGTGAGCCATCAAAATTCTCACAGAAATCAACCCATGATAAACAATGATGTGGTTATTAAAATTCACAACAGAACATGTGTAAAATGTGGAAGGGTGTGCCTCTCAGTTGGAGGTCTAAAAAGACATGTTAAGAGAGTGGATATTGTGGCACCTGTTTCTCTTGCCAGCCAGCACAGTTGTATAGTATGTAATAAAATGTGTAAAAGCTTGGCTGGATTTAAAAGTTATATAAGGGCATCACATGACAACCATCAAGAATCATTTCAGTAAGTCTTCTTGGCAATGGCTTTTCTCGTGTAACGAGGATGCAGCTGTGTGATGTATGTATGTATGTATGTGTGTGTGTGTGTGTGTGTGTATGTATGTATGAATGTATGTATATGCATGTGCGTGTTTGTATGTGTATAAGTATGTACGTAACTTAGATAACTTGGCTGTTATTGGCCCAGACCGTGTCTAACTTAATGGAACCATCTGGAATAGTCTTTCAAGTCATTGTTTAGCACGTCGTAGCCCATTCGTGTGGGGAGTTGTTTGCCGACAGAAATCTGGGTCTCGGTGGTTTGTATTTTTCTTGGAGGAATTTGTCCGGTTACCGTTTGAGCGTTATGGGTCTTGTGTTCCTTGATTTCTTTCGGGATGATGTCGAAAGCAGGACCAGCTGAAACAAAAACAAAGATAAAAAGTCCTGTAAGTCAACCCCAGCGTTCAACCTGGTACTTATTTTATCGACCACGAAAGGATGAAAGGCAAAGTTGACCTCGGTGGAATTTGGACTGGTATTGCATAATATTAGGTGTTATAAAATGTTACACGGTGTTGCAAGATACAAAATAATGTACGGTGCAAGTTGGAGAATGAAAGTTAGTTATGAAGTGTGTCAAATATTCATTGTAGTAACCTTCAAGGATCTGAATTGAAGGGCATGAGATTAAGGAAATGAAATGAGGTGAAGTACGAAAAAAGAGGAAGAAATGTTGCTGATAATACTTGATTATATACGTCAGTTGAATGAATGGTAAGTTTTGGTTTTTCCGGTTTTTAACTGGTTTGTATTTGAAATGAATCCGAAACGGAGATATGCTGAACAAAGATAAAACTAAGTAAAACTCCTTCAACCATTAAAAGTAATATAGAGAGTTTCGAGGGTTATATTGTGTTGGTGAAGTTTATTGAAATGGGTAAAACTAGAAGATAAAGCTCTGAGTATCACATATAATTATAGAGGTTTAAGTGGTATGAAATAAAGAATCAAACGAGATTGTAATTACTCATTGTTGATCGATGTAATCTGGTGATTGTGTGAACTTCTAATATTTTAGAAATTATTTATCCGAGTGACGACATATTTGTAAGAAATCTCTGCCCTTGTATTTATGACACTTTTTTTTCCAATTATACATAACCTGCATCTTCATATCTCATTCATATATGGCGTGTATCGCTGAAGGATCTTCCAATTGCTATCAAAATCGCTACCATGATCTTTCAAAGTTTTAAATCAGTATCATATTTATTTCAAATTGGATTGTGATATTGAGTTCCTGTATCGATGTGTCTAAAGAAAAAGTATGATTGAAGTAATGATATACAAATCTACCTTCCACCATAACTATATAATTTTTAATTACTATATTCAGGTTCAATTTTCATGAGAGTAATCTCTACTTCATTTATAATCGGTTCAGTATTACATGACTAGTTAATAAGAAATACGTTTATATTTGTTCATGGACAATTAGCCTCAGCTAATTTAGTTAACTTATGTGCTATAAGGTTCCTTATTTGAGGGATATAGCTGAATCTTATTTTTAAACCATTTGGTTGAGCCTGCTTGGATTTTCTCGACTAGATCACACCAAGAAAAAAACATGCCGTGTTCGTACAGAGCTGGTTGGTGAATGTATTTGTTCGACTTGTATATCCATGTCGAGGCATTCACAGACGTGTATCACTGATGAATTTTAGTTTAGATCTCCAGCTACGTCTTGCAAAACGTATGCCTCTCTCTCTTTCTCTCTCTCTTTCTCTCTCTCTTTCTCTCCCTCTAATTACATCAATGATTGCAACAAGTCTACCATACAGGTCTTCGGTTGAATGATCTTTTTTTAGGAAATATTCCGAATGCCTCGTAGAATGCGTGTGTAAACGCCATCAAGACACACATTCACGTTTTTTGGCAAGTGTTCAAGTAGTGGACTCGTACAATTGCTTGCTAAATTATGTTATTGAACAATTATATTGTATAAACTGGTAAAAGGACTGGGATTTATGCATCAAACGTCTTGGACTTTTTCCGACTCTACCAATAAATTTTGTAATTAGTTCATGTTTGTTTTCAAAAACTTTCCTCATTGAATCCTCATCATGCACAATCGAAATAGATTTTCCTGAGTACAGTCGATGTACCATGACACTAATTTAATCATTTTAAATCGGACCAAAGTAGAAAAAAATAACAACTTGATTTAAAACAGTAGTTCTCAACCAGGGTCCGTGTGACCCTTGAGGTCCATGTATGATTTTGTTGGGGTCCACACGAGCAAAATAGTAAATTTGGGATTCACAGTGGTATTTTAAGGGAAATATTTTGAAGAAAAATTTTGATTTTGGTGTATTTACTGCAAGAAACAGTTTGGTTTCTTTCTCTGACATTCTGTATAATTCAACCTTCGCAAGTTGATGTGTGAAATCAAAACAGGAATTTGAAAGAAGCATCTATAAAGCCAGTTTTTAAACACCGAATGGCTATAGGGGTTCACCGGAATAGAATAGTACTGAAAGGGATCCCTAGCTAAAAAATGGTTGAGAACCACTGATCTAAAATCATGGGTTCAAGACATTAGTATCTTTATCAGCTTAGAATATCAGCAGCTTAACAATTAACAACCGGATACAAAATTATGGTATCAAGATATTAGTAGCGTTATCATCTAAAACACGAGAGAACCTTTCTATGTCGGAAGATCACATTGAAATTAATTGTCATTTGATAAGGCTACATAAAAAAATATTAAACTGTTAAACCTCGATTATTTTTATGAAATATGGTTGTTCTCAAATTTTAATATGTAGTATGAATTTTTTAAAGCAACTTCTGTTTTGTAAGGTTAAATGAAAACGTGCCCTCCATCCTTTCTACAAGGATGCACACAGTGACAAATCAATGTTTTACATTTTCCATTGGCTTGGGAACAGGGGTTGCAGAGGATGCAAGCACACCACCTAAAAATATTGGGAGCAATGAAAATGCTTTGAATATCCGCCAAAAAAATTTCATCGCGAAAACGAACGAGGGTAGAAATATTTTTGGACTGATTTGAAACATTACTTTTCCATGACTGGATTTATCATAAGCAGGTGAACTGGCAGAATCGTTAGCACGCCGGACAAAATGTTTAGCGGCATTTCATCCGTCTGCACGTTCTAAGTTTAAATTTCACCGCGGTCGACTTTGCCTTTCCTCCTTTCGGGGTCGATAAATTAAGTACCAGTGAAACATTGGGGCCGATGTAATTGACTGGTCCCCTCCCACAAAATTTCTGGCTTTGTTCTTTTAGTAGAAAGGATTATTGGCTTTATCCGATTTGATTGATGAGCAAATATGATGTTGGTTTCAAATTTTGGCACAAGGCCAACAATTTCAGGGGAGGAAGAAAGTCAATTACATCAACCCCAGGGCTCAACTGGTATTTATTTTATTGATCCTGAAGAACGAAAGGCAAAGTCGACCTCGGCGGAATTTGAACAAAAAACAAGAAGATGGTCAAAATGCCGCTAAGTATTTTTCCCGGCATGCTAATGATTCTGCCAACTCGGCGCCTTTGTACACGTTCTGAGTTCAAATTCCGCCGAAGTCGACTTTGCCTTTCATCCTTTCGGGGTCGATAAATTAAGTACCAGCTGAACACTGGGGTCGATGTAATCGACTTAACCCCTTCCTCGAAACTGCTGGCCTTATGCCAAAATTTGAAACCAATATTTAACTGGCACTCCATCGGTTATAACGACGAGTGTTTCAGTTGATTCGATCAACTTATGAAATTAACATGCAAGTGGCTGAGTACTCCACACACACGTGTATCCTTAACGTAGTTCTGAGAGAGATTCCGCGTGATACAGAGTGTGGCAAGGCTGGCCCTTTGAAATACAGGTACTACTGATTTTTGTCTGTTAAGTGTACTGGAGCAACGTGAAATAAAGCTTGCACACAGACACAACGTGCCGCCGGGAGTCGAACTTACGTTCTTATTACCGTGAGCCGAATTCCCTAACCACTAAGCCACGCATCTTCACGACTTACTATTCAGCTTTAATGCAAACCACAGTTATGTAAAAGTGACGACTTAATCTAAAATCATGGTGTCATAACACTAATGTTATGCAGTATAAAAACAGCAATTTAATCTAAAATCACGAACTACCAACACTGTGAAATTTGTGTCTTAAGTACATATTTTACACTATTGTGAAACAAAATCTTATCAAATCTCGGTACTGCACAAAAAGTCACATCAATATTTTTGAACCAATACTTTAAAATCTCTTACCTCTTATAGTATTGTCTTCAAACAAAATATATAGCTGAACTCAGAAGAGATGTCGTCTTGTTACTACAGAATAATGGTTCTCAACCGGGGTCCATGTGGCCCCTGAGGGTCCATATAAGATTTTTGGAGGTCCACAAAACAAAATAGTAAATTGGAGATTCACAGTTGTATTTCAAGGGCCTCTGAAAAAAAAAATTGCTTTAGACGTATGTATTGTAAGAAACAACTAGGTTTCATTCTCTAACATTTGACATAGTTCAACCAACACAAGTTAATGTGAGGAGAACGGAATAGGAATTTTGAAAGAAGTTTCTATAAAACTAGTTTTTAAACATCGAATGGCTATGGGGGTCAACCAGAATAGAATAGTAACCAAAGGGGATCCGCACAAGCAAAATAGTAAATTGGGGATTAACTGGGCTATCGGATGTTGTTATACACTGTTGGCCACAATGTGCTATGCATAGTTTTAGCTCCCGAAAGGTGCCATCCCACTGGCTAGGACGAGCAGGACAATATTTTCCCTGACCGGAAGGCTAGTCCGTCCCAGGGGCGACCCATTTACAGCTGACTGGACTGGAGCAACGGGAAATGATGTATTTTGCTCAAGAACACAACACGCCATTCGGTCCTAGCGGTTAGGGTGCAACACCTTAAACAGTAGGCCACACACCTTCACACACGCACACAAAATTTAACGAGCCATTAAAGACAGTGTCAAGCTTTTTGTCAGGCGATAAGAGGACAGTTGTGGACGCTTGTTCCTGCCTCAGTAGGCATCATCAGCACAACAATTCTCTTACCTTATTTAATGCAGTCAAGAGACTTAGACATTTAGAAAATAAAGTCATTTGTATACTCGATGTAATTTGTATCTGCCAAACCAAAATATGTGAGCAGAACATTCGAGAAACAAGTGATATATTCAGGCAGTCAGTTAGCCAAAATGCTAGATCAAAGGCGGACAAAAACAAGTGACGTCATTAAGTTTACAACCAATCAGAACTTGGAAACCTATATATACAAAGCAATTTTCGCTTAGACCAGTACAAGCTCTCACCAGCAAAACCAGCGACGAAGAATCCGCCTTCATGCACTATGATATTACATATTACATATATTACATATTACATATGTTACATATATTACATATTACATATGTTACATATGCCAATATGACTGAGTGATATCAACGTAATGTTGTTTATAACATATGTAACACTCAGCAATGAACAGTTTGATAATGACGTATTGAAACAATTGTAGTGATATGTAATAAAACGTGTACAATCCATCTTATCTGTCTATCTATCTATCTATCTATCTATCTATCTATCTATCTATCTATCTATCTATCTATCTATCTCCCTCCCCCTCTCTCCGTATATATGTTCTGCACTCAGAGGAAAAAGTCTGAGGACATTGCTTTTAATTTTCACAACATATGGTTTTCAATCACTCGATGACTTAAGATGACTTCAGTTATCTGCAGGTGACTTAATTCTTTCCTACCTTTATGTTAAAATCACCCATTTTGATGACTTTCAAGGGAACGGTGAGCTGTCAGAATGATTAGTGAGTCGGAAAAATTGCTTAGCCGTATTTCTCCCGACGTGCTAACTTTGCCTTTCATCCTTTCAGGATCGATAAAATATGTTCCAGCTCGGCTCTGGGGTCGATGTAATTGGTGGCTTTGTGCCATAATTTGAAACCATTATGATGACCTTCACAGTTTTGAGATCTTAGTGCGATCTAATGACTAATAGTATTACTCTGTGTCCTGATTACCAAGCGGCGAGGATGGTACATAGGTATTCAGTAAGGTGACATCGTAGCTTCCATCCAGCTAGGGAAGTATAAATTAACATGCTAATTGACGTCTCGGTTAGTTTGGTTTTTCCAACACTCTGGCCTTCGACCAGTCGATCCCAGGATTATTTAATTCCTTCTTGCCTTTAAATGAATATCACTCATTATGATGACTTTGTCATATTTTGATATCTTAGTCAGTGCTTGATCTAATGACTGACAGAAGTGCTCTTTGTCTTGAATGGCAAACGGCAGGAGTGGTGCACAGGAATAGAGTAAGGTGACATGGCAGCTTTCAGCTAGGGAAGTATAAATTAACATGCTAATTGATGTTTCAGTCAGTTTAGACAGAAGCCTGTGCCTCACAGCAAAACCGACGTCATCTTCATGGTGATTACCCTCAAGATAGCCCCCTTCTTTGCTCCAGAAGGAGGCATAGTCTTCCCCAATTTCGTTGGAAGAGTCCGCTCTCATAAAGACGCTGTGGGTTTGTCAGAGAGAAGATCTCTTCATAAACACAATATATATGGAAGTTAGGCAAACATCATCCCAACAATGACTCACGGGAGCATCAGTTGTATTTCAGTCTATATTGTTTTGGTGTTTGAATAGTCTAAGTCGTATATTTGTGTTTGTTTGTTTGTTTATTCATTTATTGCTAAAAGGAGTCTCTTGGTATGTGCCATTTCCTGTCCAGGAGCTGCTCTGAATGAAAGAGTTTAATGTTACATTTCGAAGTCTTTTCCAGATTGGTTCCTAAACAGAGTTGTTCAGACACCCAAGAAACTGCCTAGAGTTGCTAGCTGCCATTAAATTCCAGCAGCCAACGACCGTTGCCCAGACGGCTAAGATATAAGGTCTCTGACTAAGAATCTTTCAAAGCATTCAGACATGCTTCCAGCGAAATTGTAGAGATCCAAGATCCAAAATAGGGAATTTGACATCATAATTGTGTCGAGTGTGTATTTCCCAATCCAGTTGGAAATACCAAAATCCGAAAGCCTCCAAGATCCAAAAGTTTTAGAAAGTTGACATGACACGTTACAAAAGGTGAATTCCACAAAGTATTGGGAAAGTTCCACCAGGTACAACTGTGAGATTATAAGCAATAATCCTGGACCATGTTTTGTGCTTTGTGCAGTAAGCACGAAACGTTATTTCTACATGTCACCTACCGTATGAGCGTAACGTGACCAACGTCATTATTTAACACATTACTTTAGAACTAAAGTGCTGACGTTTTCAATTTTCTTTTTATTAACTTGTAATCATGTCCAATACTTTGTTTTTATACCTTACATAAAACTCAATACTTGTACAGTATCGTAAAAAAAGTACAAACACAAATGGTGTAGATGTACTGTAACCTTTAATTCAAAATATATCTCGAAGGGGGAGACTTATACCTTATCTTTCTGACGGCTTTATGTATGAGAAATAATTAAAACATTATATAAAACTACATTCAAGATATATGTATAAGCTATATTATAAAATGTAAATGGATAATGTGTTTAGACTGGGGTCATATACCAAAGCAGATATACAAATATGCAAATATAAAAAAATATTCCAAGATCCGAAAAAATCCGACATCTGTAACACTCTCTGCCCCGTGAAATTTCGGACGAGGGATTCTCAACGGAATCGCCACTTCCGCTGTAAAGGACATCGATCCAGTAGTATGGTGAACTCAAGACGACTGATATCGCCTCCAAACTGCAGAAATCAAACCGACATCAAAACTGAGAAATATAACTACTTTTTCCTCTCAGGATGTTCTCCTATACTTGGTTGATGAGTGCCTTGGTATATCCACAGAGGGTGGTCCATTTCTTGGATCATCCGTCGATTTCAACGACGAGTTTTCCAGTTGTTTAATCAACATTCCAATGACTAATATCATAGAGTAAGTAACAGAGTATTCCAATGACTATGTGGAAACACTTAGCATAATGGACCGGGTGATGCGTGGTGTTCTTGAACAAATCACTTCATCACACGTTGTTCTGACGTGTGGTGCACTGTGCAGGTAACATAGATTTAATGGAGGGAGTGAGTTGATGTACAGTACAAAAACATTTGATCACTAGAAACAAATCATCTGTGCAAGTTGTTTTGTGAGAAATTGCAGACCCCTTATCGGCCGTCTACGACAGGAGAATTCACCATTGCATTCAGACTGTGAATTCTCCAGCAGAATCAGGGTCACACGAATTGGCAAGGGTAGGCTTTTGAAGTACAAACGTTGTCCCATCCGACGGCTTCCATCCAGTTTCTGGCTCACGTAAGTTCGTTCGCAAAGCTTAGACCGACCCAATGCTTTATATAAAAGACGTTTGCTCCAGATGCCACATCGCGGGATCGAACTGGAGACATACTGATTGCGAAGCGAGCATCTTAACCACTCAGTCACACCTTATATAGACATATATGTGAGTGTACTACCATCACCACCACCCTACCGTTACCTCTACCGTCACCATCACCAACAATATCAATACACATTACCTAACTTCTTCCCTCATTGACTCCACCACAACCACCACCACCATTACAATACTTACGCACCTCCCCCTCTCCCTGGTCCTTGACAATAATAGCATCACCTCCACCCCGCTCCATCATCATCATCAACTGCCGTAACACCGTTTCCTCCGCTGTCAATAGTACAAGCAGTACGTCCTTCTCCCCATCATTGACGCTACTACTACTACTACTACTACTGCTGCTGCTGCTGCTACTACTACTACTACCTGCACTAGTACCACCAGCAACACCACGATCACGATCACTATTACCGCTACCACCACCACCACAAACATTACTTTCTTCTCCTTAGCCTCATCATCACCACCGGTTACCACCTCCTTCCCGTCTTCACCTTCCTCATTGACACTACTTCTACCTCTACCCCGTCATTGAAACTACAACAACAACTACTACTACTACTACTACTACTACCACTAAACTTCCACCGTCGCCGCCATCGCCAACGCAAAGCAATCACCATCATCATCAACAACAGTAACATTACCACCACTATTCTTCCCTACCCTGCCATCGACTTTATTAATACTAATACTACATTACCCACAACACGAACACCACCACTACTACTACTACTACTACAAGCAGCGTTACCACTAGTTCCCCTCCTACTCCAGTCATTGACGGTATTACTACTACTACTATTCTCACAATATTACCACTGTATCAGCACAATCATCATCAGCAGTATTAGTAGCAGCAGCAGCACAACAGCATTACTACTACCACCCTTCCTCCTACTCCTACTACTTCTTCCCACCATCATAACAACACAATTTATCATCAGCAGTAGCAGCACCATTATCACCACTGCCCTCCCTCCCTCCGTCATTGGCATCCCCCCCCCCCCAATATTATTACTACTACGACTACTACTACTACTGCTACTGCTATAATGTCATCACTACCACGACTACGACAACACAGTCACTATCGGCAGCACTGAGCAGTAGCGCTACTACTCCCACTGTACCGCCGTCACCATCACCACCACCACCACTACAGTAATACGAACTATCAGCAGCAGTAACATTACCACAACTGCCCTTCCTCCCTCTGCCATTGACAGTAATGCTGCTACTGCTGCTACTACTACTACTTCTATTAGTACACCCACCACCACCACCACCATCATCATCACAATAATTAGCAGTAGCTGCAGCATTACTACCTCTGCCCTTCCTCCCTCTCTCATTGATTGTACTACCACTTTTACTACTCCTCCTTCCGCTGTACCACCACCACCACCACCACTACCACCACGATAACAATACTACAACAGCTAGCAGTAGCAGCAGCATTACCACCACTGCCTTTTTCCCCCTACTTCTACTACTCCTCATACTCCTCCTCCCACTACACCACCACCACCATCATCACAACAACACAACTATCAGCAGCAGCAGTCGCTATCGAGGGCGGCGGCAGCGCAAGGCTAAAACAGATTGGAAGTGGTGGAACGGTTCATTGGATGTATTCATGCCCAGTTCTGGCGCAATTTCTCTAAGTGATTTCTATGGGGGGACATTTCTCCCCCTGATCCTTTTTTATCTATGGCGTCCCATGCTTTTCCTCTTGCCGTGTTGCTTCTTTCTCTCGTCCTTTCGAGCCTTGCTGACGGTAAGTAACACTTAACACTTGTACTACTACTATATACATACATACATACACGCGCCTTCACTCAATCCCTCTCTCCTTTTACTCTATCTCGTCTTTCTCTCACACCCTCACTCTTTCGATTTACTGTATCTTTTTCTCACTCTCTCATGTTACCTTATCTCTCTCTCTCTCGCTTTACTCGCACAGTCACTCTCTTCCTACTCACCCATACTATCTTGTTTTATATTACCTTCTCCCTCACTGATTCCCTCTATCTATTCGATCACACTGTTACTCTCTCTTTCTTGCTTCACCTTATCTCTTCTTTCTGTCACTGTTCCGTCTTTTTACTCTTTCTCTCCTCTCATTCATATTTATAGAAATATATACACATATATATTTATAATGGAACACTCACTCATGCAATCAGACGTAAACACACTTGTTTCACTCATTTACTCGAAACTATACAATAACACCTTTACTTCACATTTCGTACACATTTTAACTTAACACAGACAAGCTTCTTTCTCTACTTCATACTCACTCAAATACAACTAATAGTACAGTCAATCACTTTACTCAAACTTACACATTTACAACAGTATACACTCTGAAACTACTATACAAGAATGAATAAATATATATATATATATATATGTAAACACATACATGCATGCACACTGTCATTCACAACACGAGCTAGTGTCGAAAACATACATCTACATGCAGTTATACACAAATATACACTGATAAATACATATGTGTGTATGTATATATATATACACACAGACAACTAGCCAGTGAGTGGAGCCGCTAATATGGTCGGTCGCCTGCTAGAAATAGCAGTAAAATTGAACTTAAACCGCATCGTACCGTCACAAAAGAAAACAAAAATGTAGGACACATTGGTTGATGTAGAATTAGATATACTGAATAAAAGACGTGATGATCGTGACTGAACGATGTTTGATCGCAGGCCTGCTCCAATATTATTCACCTGGGGTTAAATAGCATCGTGTTCTTTAGCCCCAGGTCAGCAGTGAAGCCACGAAAATACATCAGTTATGTATGTTGTTTCACTCACTCTCAGTCTCCCTCTCTTTCTCACACACACACACACATAAATATACATAGTCCCTCATCTCTCGTTGATCGAATTCACATCTTGTCCAATTAATTTTTCTGTCCATGTTTTTGATTCAAATTGAAAAGTGAGACTTCAATTGAAAGCAGGTCGAAAGGGAGTGCACCCCCCTCTCTCTTAATATATATATATGTATATTTATATACACACACGCACACACAAATACATATTTATGTATCGATTGGTCCCATGTTTTCAACCGTTAACAATCTTCAAAACCAATATCCATTAATTCTACATAAAAAAAAAATCCTTCCTTTCTCATGTAACTTGTTTACACTTGGTTGATTATAGATTTTTATTTTTGTTTTGTTTTTATATATATATATATGTGTATAAAATGATATATATATACATGTGTGTGTACTATTAATTCTTGTTTTCGCCCCTCCCCACAATTTTTTTATCTTTTCCGTTTAATTCAAGTGTCCAATTAATATGCTCTTAGCTGTTACATGTATATATGTTTGTTATATATATATATATATATACACACACACATACAGACTTGTACATGTGCGTAAGTCATGTATAGTACCGTGCTGGAGATTTGTGTGTATACACACAAGTATACATATGTAAAAGATACACATGCTGCCACATGGTTCGCTCTAAGAGAAACATTTTAATACAGAATTTATATAGAAATCGATATTCTACAGATACGAGTTATTGGAACAGGGCCATGCTGAGGCATCGACTCCCAGTGCTTTTTTTTTCAGCCTTCTTTTCAGCCTTTATAAGTCGAACTGCTCAGTCACGGAAATCAAGGGACACAACATAGACTACACCGGTTTTTAGGCTAGTACAATTTACGGAAATATATAAATGTATATGTGTGTTCGTGAAACACTTTCTCCAACACATTAACAGCAGTATATATATAAAACATAGAACTATATGCGTTTACATGTTCACATGTTCGTTCTGTGCTTGTTTTAGGATACTACAGTGCGAGTGTATATAAAAGTAATATCCATATCTCTCTCGCTGTATATATGATTTTCTATATATATATGTTTGTGTATACATGCTCACACACACACACCATGTTACTTATGTACATGTAAGATAAGTAATATGTTGTGTAGAGACATTGTATGCATATACATAATACGATATATATATATATATATATATATATATATATATATATATATAGTGTGTGTGTTATACAACGAAGTGGAGCCATGTACTTTTAACGATTATATTTGTTGTTATTTCTGATAATTTAGTTAATTAAAAAGCGAATTTTGTACTCTAACCTTTGCTGTGGTGTGTATATTGTGGGATGTGTGTGTGTGTGTGTGTATACATATTACTCTATAGGTTGTGTTTAATGTGTTGAACAGAAAATTGTGGCAAGGTGTGTGCATCTAGGTCGGGGCTGGGAGCGAATGTCACATTTTATTGAAATAGCATATATAATAGTTTTAAGTAATTTAAACAATATTGAAGTCATTAAACTCCACGGTATAAATGACTCTACAGGATAGCAACACAATTTATTGGTGGTGCTTTTATAACATGTATTGTGAAATAAATCACGTTTTATGTATGAATTTAAAACATTCAAACGGGGGGAGAAATAAAAATATCATCAGCTATTTATTAAAGTTCCTCCTCCTCAGATTTCTTTTAATTAATATAGAATGGGTGTTGGTTGTGATGGGACATATATGCATATACGTGTGTTGGTGTATATGTAGGTGTGTAATATCTATGTGTGTGTGTATATATATAAATAAATAAACGGAACATCCTGTACTCGGAGTTGTGTATATATGGTACCTTTAATCTAAAGAGCTTCATTATATTAAGGAGTACCAAGTAATATTAGAAAGGCCCCAGTATATTTTAGAATGTAACGTTTATTTTTATCTGAATATAAGCTCTACACCAGTACCAACGTTTATAGTTTTTAGGCTTCCCCCAAAAGGACGCACTAAGCAACTTTCTTTTGGATTATGCATATATATATATATATATATATATACATATATATATATTCACACACTGAGAGCTGGCTCCCGTGTGTACTAATTAGCAACGTATGTATGATGTGTAGAGTATCCGTTTATATATATATATATATATATATATATATATATATATATATATATACACGCGCGCGCACAAATCAGTAGACAATTTATAAATATGTATAAAGTAGCGTGTAATATAGTAATGTGTGTATAAAGGCATGAATTAACATGTGTAGTGTGTATTTTATGCTGAAATTCATGGACAACTTTGTACATTGACATACACACACACACACATATATATATATACATACATACACACACACACACACACACACAGCAAGTATCCGTATGTAGTAGTAGTGTTTATATATATACTATATATATAAAGATGAGAATGTGTGTGTGTGTCTGTGTGAATCCCTAAAACTTGAGAACTACACAACCAATTTCATTCAAATTTTACACATGCCTTACTTAGGGTCCATGTAGTGTCATAGGCAGAAAAAAAAAAAAAATTCCAACTTCTTGCTTAGTGCGAGCTCAGAGCAATATCATCTCAACTTTTTCAGTATTACGTGTCAAAAGTGAAACAATAACATCTCTCTGTTGTAATGTCAGATATTTTCACTTTAAGACTGAAACTATTAAAGTGAAACTATCATCTCATATATACAGGCATACATACACACACACATATATATATATATATATATATATATATATATATATATACATACATCTGCACTAATATATATATATATATATATATATACATACATCTGCACTAATATATATATATATATATATATACATGTAGATGTATATATGTGGCTGTGTGGTAAGAAACTTGGTTCCAAAACACATGGTCCTGGGTTCAGTACCACTGTGTGATGACTTGGCATGTGTCTTCTGCTATAGCCTTAGACCAACCAAAGTCTTGTGAGTGGATTTTGTAGACAGAAACTGAAAGAAATCAATCGTATGTATGTATATATGTAAGTCTGTGTGTGTGTGTGTTTGTCTCTGTGTTTCTCCCTCATCACTGTTTCACAACTGGTGTTCATTTATTTACATCCCCATAACTTACTGGTTTGACAAGAAGAAACTGATAGAATAAGTACCAGGCTTATCAAAATAAAAATCACAAGGCAGTAACTCATATATTTGTTTGCCCACTCAGTTGTATCTATCAATCTATCTTTTTGTGTGTGTGTATGTATATATATATATATATATATATATATATATATATACGTATATATATAATACACACACATGTATGTATATGTGCATATTCATATCTATTATATAAAAGTCAATGTCTTTATGTGTGATCGTGTGTTATAAATTTGAAAACTACTGCACCGATTCTAATGAAATTTGGAACACAAAATCCCAACCTAGGGAGAAGGGTAATGCTGTGTGTTTCATACAATTTCATGGACCAAAATTACTGAATGAATGCTTATGATATTTGGAACTTAGATTCAATGCATAAGGGCAGGTATAATGCAATATGTTTGGTTTGAATTTGAGATGGCTCAAAGGGGGCAGAACCCCCCCATGAAAATTCATAAATTTTCGATGTTGATGAAACTTCAACCATGGGTAATTGACACACATCAAGAAGTATTCTCAAAGTTTCCACTTCTCATGAGGATTCTAAGACCCCCTAATGGGGCCCTTAACTCCCAAAGTTTAATCATTTTCTTTATGATCCAAAACTAGGTCAAAAGTACTGAATGGATCTTGATGAAATTTGGAATTTCATCTTCTTAGAAGTTAGAAAGACCCCTTCATGGGGACTTAACACCCACAATTTAGTCATTTTATCTAAGCAAAGAAGAATACAGTTGTACTCTTGGAAGCTGTAGGGTCACCTGAGCATAAAAGATGAGCTTTATAAGTAATTCAATGGTACAACAGTATAAGAGTTTGCTTTCAGATATACTTAGACTGTGATTTCTGCAATGTGGTGCATAAATTGTCAAGTAAATGTGAGGCATCTTTGCCTCCACTGATTCAATTGCAAAGTGTTGAGTAAAGGTATTTGGTTGCAGACCTCCTTTGAGTCTTTTTATTATCACTGGGTCACACATAGTCCCCAGATGAGTGACTGGTTGTTGAAAGGCATTTATAGATTGTAAATTTATTCTGTCCAGTTACCTATTGGTATAGTGGTCATTTGCAAACTCCAGAGGTGATACTTTCATTTCTCCTTAGCCCTCATGTCACACAGTTGTTAATGTTTATTTGAGTTGGGTTACACCCTTCCAATTGCTATAGATCCATGATGCATTTTACGGCTGTGCCTGTCATCTGTATGGTGAGGAATCCTACACTGGGGGAGTAGTAACGACTAGGGTAGGGTAGCTGACTGCTTATTGTGATCATTTGTCTTTTGGTTTCCTGTAGCTTTGCTCTCTTTTACAAACCCCAGTGAACCTGCATATATTTCCTATTTCAAAGAAATTCAAGCAATAGATATAAGACCCAAGTTAAAAAGATTCTCAACAATTCAACTTCTCTGGTTGACATTAAGACACACACCCGCCCCCAATGGGGGCCTTAACTCCCACATTTTAGAGCTCCATGACTTCCATTTTTCAGGAGCAAAATCCTTTTAACAGGTTCCATAAAACTGGAATTTTGGAATCTGCACATAAAGATCAGTAGTATGAGATATACATGTGTCATGATTAGAATTTTTTTAGGGTGTGTAAAGAGGGAAAGAACCCTCATCTGCAATTCTGATGAAATTCGAATCATAGGTATTCCAGTTCGTTAGAGAAAACGTAACAGAAAAGTCTAATTCTTCAATTGCATGTAACACAGGCAACGCCGGGTATCTCTGCTAGTATAATATATATATATATATATATATATATATATATATATATATATATATATTTATATATATATATACACACACACGCTACATGAGCGTACAAGGTAGTGGCATACTTTGAGTGGAGAAAACAGATCCCGTGCAGTTGTAAATAAGTGTATCATACATACATGCTTTTGTGTGTATGTTATATTTAGAGAGAGTGAGAGATAAAAAAAGGTTCTACGTATATATACACACTTACACGCACATGATTGTGTGTGGTCTTGTCCTCCTTTGCAATGATATATAAAATGTTCCCTATTTTTAACACGCTAGACACTTCCTCGCTACAATTTCCACTCCATTGATCTCTCTCTCGCACGTACGTGTATATATATATATATATATACCCCACATAGTAATTCCCTATATTGAAGACTGTGTATGATCAGAATTCTATGTGTCACCATGGAAGTATTTGTCCTCCGGTTTTGTTCTGTCAGTATAGTGACGAGGGGTGATTTTTTTTTTTTCATTCATACACACACATGTATATATAAAGTGTTTAGTTTAATTGGCTGTGATTATGCCTAGTGCGATATATATATATATGTATAGATATATATATATATATATATATATATATATGTTTGTGTGTGTGTTTATATGTACAGTTATATTTAAATACAGTTTAACTAAAGAATCACATTAATGCTTTCGAGTACATATGAATTTTTTCCCTTACATGGAAAAGGTTGGCAGTAACTTCGAAGTTCGAACCAGTCGTGTCATCGGAGTAAATATCGTATCGATATTTAACAATTAAGTACTTTTTCCTTAAGTTAGTACAGATAGATATCTATATATATATACACACGTATTCAGTATATATACACGCACACACGCATTAATCACGAGTGTTACATATCTTTGTGGTTGAATGTGGTTGATATGCTCAGTTAAGTTTACATGTACATGTAATGCAAACCAGCTTTTTTTTTTCTGCCGTTGTCATATGCAACAAGACAAAACCACAACAAAACCTCGAGGAACCAACCAGCACCGCTTTTTTTAGTCTTGTTTTTATCTCCTCCACCACAAAGGCCATTTAATTAGAAGAGTACTACACCTACTACTGGGTAGCTGAGTGTAATAATACAATTTGTCTTATTATTTCAGTAGGCAAGCATAAATCTACCCAATACCAAAAGAAACAAATATATACATATATATATATATATATATATGTATAAAGATCGGTGTATGTATATGTGTGTGTGTGTGTATGTATTTTTGAATGTATGTGTGACGATAAGAAGAAGCGGGCGGATAGCGATTATAAAACTCTTGGTCACAAATAACAAGCAAAAAGCTAGGCAAGATGGCGAACGGCGCGCCCTCCTCCATCACCACCATTAACTTCACCATTTTAGCCCCCTTCACTTTCTGCTGTTATTGTATTTATTATACTCCTCTGTGATTGACGATGTCGCTTTGCTGTTAACTTCTACTTCTAACCATGTCTGTTTGTGGGTCTGTGTGTATATGTATATATATATATATATATATATATATATATATATATATATATATATATATATATATATAACGTGTGTGTGTGTACTTTTGGCTCTGGTTCTAATTGTATGTGTAGATGTGGCTGTGTTTGTGTGTGTACGTAAATTAGTCAATGTACGTTGAATGTTTTGTGGGTCTGTACGTAATCATGCGTTGTGTGTGTGTATAGATATTCATACAACATTAAGGATTCGTTTGAATCAGGTTACTTGAGTGATAGGTACCTAGTTAGGTCGAATTAGCTTGTAAACAGTACCTTTAGTCGAATAAATAACACGGGTACTATCTATATATAGATGAAAATATGAAGTGTACACGTGTGTGTGTGTGCTCGTTTGTAAGCATGTATATTTGTGAGTGTGTCTGTATGTCTTCCTCAGAAATCCTTGCTCCCTGCCTAACGTTTATCGAATTTAAAAGGAGGAAAACGTGGTTTGTGCTGATCCAACATGGCCACAAAACTCCGTTACAGACACAGTCATAGATGTACATACATACTTATGTGTATATATATATATATATAAATATTTGTGTAGTATATATATATATGTATACACGTTATCCCAATCTTTAATTTTTAATCGTATCTGTTCACGTGACAGTTTCTCTGTTTACAAACTTGGAATACATACATACACACACACACACACACACACACATATATATATATATATATATATATATATATATATATATATATATATATATATATATATATATATGTGTGTGTGTGTGTATTGTATGTATGTATCTATATGTTATGTGTATCATTAATGGGTATGTCTGCTTGTATGTACATATTTTGGAGCGGGTGTTTGTATGTTCACACATACACATAATAATTGTTGGTTTTTCAGGAATGTTAGTTTCTCTTCATTTCTATATTTACAGTCACTGGGTATATAATTAATACGCACCCGTACCCACAAACACAATAGAGTGCACACGACACCAACAACACTCACATTCAACATACTACATTATATATATATATAGATAGATAGATAGATACACACATATATACCAATAGTTACTATACAGTTTCTACAGCGTATACACAACAATGTGCTTTGTATAACAATCGCAATGTGGTCTATGTAACATAACAGTTTGTGTATGTGTCCGCGTATGTATGTATATACATACATACATACATATATATATATATATATATATAACGCGTTTACATAACATTTTTTTAGTGTATATAATAAGCTTCGTGCACATATAACTTTTAAAACACTGAACACGCGTCTATAAGTGTATTAGTGCACTAATGGGGGAAGCCTCGAGGTAGTCTTTCGACCTATGGAAATTGAATCCAAATCTCATTGAATTCACATTTCACTGTTTAAAAACAGGAAGAATAAAGGAGGTAATGTAGTTCCTGATTATACGAATAATGATAATTAAATAACTTCTTTAAAAGGGATGGTCACACCTGGAACACATCTAGTATGATCTTGAGTCTGCTCTGCTTAGTCTCACTGACCTGGGGTTAAACATTTTTTTTTTTACTCCCACCCGTATTTATTCACACAAATATTTCTCCATCTTGTTCTAATTTTCTCTTCTCTCGCGATCTCTTTTTTCCTATAACTTTGATTTACATTTCATAGCTTTCATTCAGCTACCTCCTTTCTTTATTCATGAGCTGTGTGTGTGTCATATATATTTCTATATATAATTTGAAAAGGAAAACAAAGCAGATCCCTAAAAATATTTCAACCCCTATTATCCGTGACACCATTTCTCCCCCCCCCCTCACCATCGCCGTTCGCTCTTTTCCATTTATTTCTCTTCGCCTATCATTATCCTATTTTTTAAAATTGTTTTACGATATATATACATACATACATACACGCACACGCCTGCGTGTGTTGAAATGAAAGAAGCCCCTTAAATATTAATGATGACCCCCAAATAAGTTCATGTGGTGTACAAAACTAGGGTAGCTTATATCTATTCTCTCTTCAATAGAAGTAATTTCCTCAATCCACCCACCTCCACCCTTGCTGCCATTTTTATTTTTTAAGCCCTAATCATTTAGGGGCATGACCCCAAAACGTTCCCAGTGAGCAAACTCTCTTTAATAATGGGCCTATACACTTTTGACATCCCACCCCCCGCCAGAATTGGGAGCAATGTTTCTTTCCCCTATGTTGAATACATATCCTAATGCATAAACTTTTGACCCTTTATAATTTAGGGAGCTATCTTTTAAACCTCTTTCTTTAAAGAACTTTCATTTATTGAACTTTCGAACCTCAAAGTTCAGGGATCGAATTATAATATGTAATTATTTTAATGTTTTAGTAAAAGCAATTTTACATTAAATTACAGGATCACTCAATACTCCCTAACTAGAATAGGATTTATTGACAGTGACTTCGAAGTTTTGACCACCTAAGCCATCGTAGTCCAGTGATGGCTTGCTTAGCTGGTCCAAACTTCGAAGTCACTGCCAATAATGTCCTTATTAAAGAATTGTATATATATATATGTGTGTGTGTGTGTGTATGTTTTTGTGTGTGATTGTCCGCCCACCATCGCTTGACAACAGATGTTGGTGTGTTTAGTCCCTGTAATTTAGCCTTTTGGCAAAGGAGACCGGTAGTTACAAAGAATAAGTCCTGGGATCGGTTTGTTCGATTGAACGCGTTGCTGCAGCATGGCCGCAGTCAAATAACTGAAACAAGTAAAAGAATAAAAGAATAGTACACATTAAATCATAAAACTTTGGATCCCTAAAATTTAAAGTATAATTTTATTTTTTAATAGGGTATAAGTCGTAAGCTTAATAAATTAGGTACCACTCCTTAGTGTTAGGAGGAATTTCAACCATGTTTCGTGGTCTGCTACCACAACAGCTCCTTTATAGGATCCAGTTAGCTGGATCCTATAAAGGAGCTGCTAAACATTTCGGGCTCACAAAAATTTCGGAAGCCAGCCAACCCTTCCCTTATCTTAAAGCTAGAAAACACGCTTTCTTTTACATTTCTTTACATTTTTTTTTAGATTCAGAATTTAGACCTGCAGCTTCTTTCATTTAAACTTCTGAACCGACGACCACCACCTGTTAGAAACCTTTACTAATAAGGCTGCCATATCAGTCACAAAGGGTCACAAGGTTTTTTTGTGTGTGTTTGTGTTGGGGATAGAGGTATAGTTGGAGAGTTTAAGCCCCAGGATGTGACTGGTCCTTCGTTTTATTGATTCCAGAGTGTTAGGGTGGACCTCAGCAGGGCTCGAACTTATTAGTAAATGGATATAAATTAAAACGGACTCTTACCTATCCAATCCAAAGCTATGCTCATTTCGCTTGAGATGCTTGTAAGAGATTTAATAGGGAAGGTTCTTAGATAGAACAAGGCTGCCTGGGAGCGGTCGACTAAGTAAATGTCAGTTCGTGCCTTGCTTGTTACTTTTATTTACTTAAACAACCCTGGGACAATAAAGTGGAAAGACTAAAAACCTTGTGAGATTTAAACTCCCGTATCTTTGAACGATGCAAGCACAATAGATTGGAAGTTTTGCTGCACACAATTTAGGACGTATACCTATGTCCCATAGCTGATGACATTATATTTGTGTCATCTGTACGTTTGTGTGTGTGTGTAATCCTATCTATCTATCGTGTATGTATATATATCCATACACATGTATGTGTATGTAAGTATATATCTGTATGTGTGTATATACCTGTATATGTATGTATATATTTGTGTATATATATATATGTATATATGTATGTATGTATATGTATGTATATATATGTATATATAAATGTGCATGTATATATGTATATGTGCGTTTATGTGTATATATATATATATATATATATAATAATAGGGACAAAATCCAAAATTACAGGTAAAAAACTCAATTAAAATCAATTTATAAAAAATTAAAATTAAATTGAGCCTTATAGATAAAGTATATATAAAATATATAGTTTTAGGGAAATAACCAATTTTATATTATATTATATTATATTATATTTATCTTATGATATTTACTTTACTTTATATTATACTCATTTATTGTGCTTTTAATTATTAATTTTTCTATATGTGATAGTGGATTTCCATCGATGAGTTCTTGAAAATTGGTTATTTTCCCTAAAACTATATATTTTATATATATATATGTACATGTGTGTGTATATATATATATATATATATATATACACACATGTACATATATATATATATATATATACACACATGTACATATATATATATATATACACACATGTACATATATATATATATATGTACATGCATGTGTGTGTATATATATATGGTCGCATTTTATTTGATCTAGTTTCACCTCATGAGCTTTGGCATGCTAGGGCACCTCCAATTGGTGTTGCTACATGATTTTAATTCAGGAATACTTTTAAGGAATTGACATGTTGTGCATGAGGGAGCTTGATGCTGCTGGCCTCATTTACACCTCCTGTCGTGAAGTTGGCTCATCTGGGATACTTGACAGTAGGAGGTCTACTTTTATTTTGAAGACACCTAAATCCAACCCATGCTGGTCTCTCAGTTCCTGTTGTCCTTTGAAGCCCAGGCTCTTGCAGTATCTTGTCCTATATCTTGATGGCAAATGTGGAGTCCTTGGCACTATGCAGTGGTGTGCCCATTTCTAGTATTTGTGTAACTCTCGATGCCAAAGTTTGGGACGTCCCTCCAGGATCTTCCCTTGCCTCCACTCTAAGGAAGAGAGTCTTAATCTGTTAAGTCTTTCCCAGTAGCTTATATGCTGCATAGAGGCTATCTTCTTCGTGTAGCTTATTGGATTGCCTCAAGTTCTGAGATTAATTTGACATTGGTTGGTGATCAAAGTGGCTTAGGACAAGTGTCCTCCAGAGGACCATCATGGTTTCCTGATCTCTTGCTCTAGAATTTCTAAGAGTCCATCCGGTCAGCCGCCTGCATTTCATTGCCAATTCAGCAACATGCCCATGGTAGGATGCATCATTACTCATGTAAATGCCCAAGTCTTGCGCTGACTGTGCCTCTGGGATTGCAATCTCTCCAGGTCCAGTGTATTTAATTGGTATTGCGCTTAGTTTTGCATACTAATAGAGCACAAATTGAAACTTATCAGCATTAAACTGCATGCTATTCTTTTCAGCCCTGCTTTTATATATTTCATCCAGCTCACATTGCTGGTGCATAGTGTATTACCTGTGTGGCTGAGGGCCATTATGAACAGTAGTGGTCCCAAACAGTGCCTTGTGGAACACCGCTCACTATTTGTGTGTTATTGGAGGTGGCCCCATTGGCTACTACCACCTAACTTCTATTCTTCAGAAAGTCATGAGGCCATTCTCATAATTTTCTGACTATGCTGAGATCATGCAGTTTGTGACATATCATTCCATGATCGACGAAATCAAAGGCCTTTGCAACATCGAGATATATCACTTCCACATTTGAGTGATTGAGCAGCTGTTTCAGCACCCAGTCACAGTGTGGTAAGGGCTCAGTCAGGCAGCGTCTTCTTGGTCGGAAACCATGTTGGGTGTCAGTCAGCAAGTCATTTTCTTCAAGGAAGGCGATTAGTTTTCTTCTGACTATTTGTTCCATGACCTTGCTAATGTGTGAAGTCAGAGAGATAGTGTGTAGTTTTTGGCCTCAGTTCTGCTACCTCCTTTATGAATAGGACATATTTTATCCACCTTCAGTTTTCTTGGAAGTTTGCCAATGTATATGTATATATATATGTATTGTAGGCGTAGGAGTGGTTGTGTGGTAAGTAGCTTGCTCAAGAACCACATGGTCCTGGGTTCAGTCCCACTGCATGGTACCTTGGGCAAGTGTCTTCTACTATAGCCTCGGGCTGACCAAAGCCTTGTGAGTGGGTTTGGTAGACAGAAACTAGAAGAAGCCCGTCGTATATGTATTTATATGTGTGTATATGTTTGTGGGTCTGTTTGTCCCCCCAGCATTGCTTGACAACTGATGCTGGTGTGCTTATTTACCTGTAACTTAGCAGGTCGGCAAAAGTGATCGATAGAATAAGTACTAGGCTTACAAAGAATAAGCTCTGGGGTCGATTTGCTCAACTATAAGGAGTGTGCTCCAGCATGGCCGCAGTCAAATAACTGAAACAAGTAAAAGATTATATGTATATATATGTATATATGTACATATATATGGATATTTGTACATGAATATATATGTATATATGTACATACATACGTACATGTGTTCATACATACGTACATGTGTACATATATATGTGCATATGTATGTGTATGCCTACATGCATATATGCACGTGTACATGCATGTGTACATGTGTACTTAGGTATGTATGTACATATGTGTATGTACCCACGACACTCTCGGAGTGGTTGGCGTTAGGAAGGGCATCCAGCTGTAGAAACTCTGCCAGATCAGATTGGAGCCTGGTGCAGCCTTCTGGCTTTCCAGTCCTCAGTCAAATCGTTCAACCCATGCTAGCATGGAAAGCGGACGTTAAACGATGATGATGATGATGTATGTATGCTTACCAACCACATGGTTCTAGGTTCAGTCCCACTGCGTGGCACCTTGGGCAAGTGTCTTCTACTATAGCCTTGGGCTGACCAAAGCCTTGTGAGTGGATTTGGTGGACGAAACTGAAAGAAGCCCGTCGTATATATGTATATATATATATATTTGTGTGTCTGTGTTTGTTCCCCCAACATCGCTTGACAACCGATGCTGGTGTGTTTACGACCCCATAACTTAACATTTTGGCAAAAGAGACCGATAGGATAAGTACCAGGCTTACAAAGAATAAGGGTCGATTTGCTCGACTAAAGGCGGTGCTCCAGCATGGCCGCAGTTAAATGACTGAAACAAGTAAAAGAGTAAAGAGAGTATATATATGTATGTGTGTGTGTGTATATTATATATATATATATATTTGTTTATATATATATACGTTTATATATATATATATGTATGTTTATATATATGTTTATATATATTTATTTATGTTTATATGTGTATGTATATGTATGTGTATATATTTGTATGTGTGTCTCTCTTTTTTTTTTTCTTTTTTTTTTGTTTATAGTTCCAGGTTAGAGCTGCGGCCATGCTGATGCACATATATATATATATATGTATATATGTGTGTGTACAACTTGTTACCTTTTCTTTCAGCCAACTGAAGTGCGGTCACGCTGGGGCTTTACGGATTTTTAGTCTACCCTCCTCCCCTAACAGCTTATTTTTTTGTGAACTCTACTACTTAGCCTTTAGTTCCTGTTGTCGAACCGCCAGATTCCGGGGACGTAAACACACTAACGCCAATTTCAAGTGTACTCTCTCTCTCTCTCTCCTCTCTCACATGTACATAGGTTTGATACAAACAACAAAATAGAAGCCAAAACGTGTATATGAGTATTTTCTATTTATTGACAAAAGTTACAAAGTGACTTAAGGGCCGAGAGTTTCGTGCGGACCAATGTGCGGCACCATAAATGCGCTGAAGATATTTTGACCAGAAGAAAGAGAGGGAAAAAAAAAAATAAATAAATAAAGGGAACCGAATTTCCGTCCTTATAAAAATTGGCGTTAAGTAATTATTTCATTGATTAATATCATTGTTAGAAGTGTGTGTGTTTAAGGTAGAGAGAGAAAAAGGGCGGGGGTGGGGAATATGTTTTTTTTTTTGTCTGTGTGTGCATGTGTGTGAGTAATGATGATATTGCGTGGCATTCATGCATTTTCTCTTTCTCTCTCTCTCTCTCTCTCTATATATATATATATATATATACATATATATATATATATATATATACATATATATGTCTTTTTTTTTTCGCTTTGCTCCTCAAAGAAGAAAAACAAGAGAAATAGGACGAAGGGTATCGGCAGTGGTGGTGGTGGTGGTGGTGGTCGCGGTTAAGTGACGAATTGGCTGAGAGAGGTGGTGGTGGTGGCGGTTGGTACTGCTGGCAGTATAAATAAACATCACAAGGATTCCATTTTTATTACTTTATAAACGAGTGGAGTGGTCCTGGTGGTGCCTGAACGAAAATCGATAATGGTAGGTTGCTCTATGGAGGCGGCGGCGTCGATGGTGGTGGTGGTGGTAGGTGGGTGAGGTGATGACCCAGTTTCAATTTCCAGCTCCAGTAATGGAGCCATTTCCATTTCCATCCGTTTAACGTATGTATTGGCTCTTGAAGATGGTGGTGGTGGTGGATGTGGGGTGGGTGGGAGAATGAATGAATATGCATTACACTATCTCTACCTATTAATAACTATCAAGAACTGATATGTATCCGCTTAGTGTGATCATTTTGAGACAAAATCTGAGATAACATTAAGCAGAGAATATACTTCATACGTTCTGGGAGCGTGATCTATATATGTGTATACATACGTGTGTGTGTGTTTATATACATATATATATATATATATATATATGAAATTATTATTATTTAAAATAGTTTGATTCGGTTCTATGCAGCTTACAGTTTCGCAGGCCGCTTTACAGAGACCTGGCACATCCACGCTTAGATAACCAGTTATCTGAGCCTGGATGAGTTAGAGTCCTGCGAAGAGTCCTGCGAAACTTACTCGCATGCAGCAGAGTCAAAATATTTTAAAATAATTATTCATGTACTAGAGCTAAATGGGTTGAGTTCTTTTTTACTCTCTTGTGTGTGTGTGTGTGTGTGTGCATATACATGGGGAGGGGGATCCAGAAAAGTTGCTGGCATTGGGTAAATGAAAATACAGCAGGATCAGTTTTTCTATTCCTTTAATAGTTTCAGTCGGTGGACTGCGGCCATGCTGGAGCAGCGCCTTAATTTCTTTTTAAAAAAATGATTTTATTCGACATATTCGCCTCATTGCAGTGGTCCTATTGTTTTTCTAAAGCCTGTAAAAGAACTCGGATGGTTGGGGCCTCCAACCAGGCCTTTCACGACACCCTTAAAGCCACGAACTTTTCAGCGTTGTAAATATATATATATGTGGGGGGGGGGGGATATATTTATCAAAGCTAGTGGATCCGTAAGTTACGAATATGTTATGCTGTCTGCTTAATGTTATCATTTAGTTATTGATATGCTAAAGCTTCCGTCCCGAAGTGTTCATAAGCATCTACTGCAGTTAATGTATGTGTGTTTGTGCAAAACAAGCACTTGGTTTGTAATGTTTGTTGTTTTTTTAACTACCGGATACTGGGCCATTCGGTTGAACCACGTACTTTTGCCAGTATGTTTGCAAACTGTGGAGTCCTTAACATTTTTTGTGATCATTATTTTAAGCTGTCAAAATCTGAATTAAACATTGTTGCAATATTGCTTTAATGGAGGAAGTCCTCATCTGTCGATGAGTTCATATGTCCTAAGTGTCCTGTATCCGTGACTTGACACCTTCTCTCCATCTCTCTCTCTCTCTCTGAAAACACACACACTGACACAAGCAAGCAAATGCCTGAAGGTCGACAACATGAATAAAAATAGTTTTAGTTTTTGAAAATAAATTGCTTCTTTGTCCTGTAAAGTTTTCATTTAAAAAACTTGCATAAACTGAAGAAAGCAAGTTCTCGGTCGAAAATGACAGGGTAACTTTCAACACTGCAAACCTACCGTTTATATATATATATATATATATATATATATATATAAACGGTAGGATTGCAGTGTTGAAAGTTATATATATATATATATATATATATACCGGAGTAAGCACATTTCTAACAAAACTGTCCGATGAACGGGAACGTGAAACTCAGAGTAACAGTCTTTTGTTATATTTCTGCTGCTTTTAAATAAAGTATATATGCTGATACAATCACATGTAGCTTTCATTTTAATTTTGTGTTTTTAATATTACAATGAATGGAAATTTTGGCAACATGCTGGGAGAAGTTGGTGTTTGGAAAGTAATATAGAGTACTAAGTATATTGAAGGTAAAAGATGTACGTGAGAGAGAGAGAGTGTGAGTGCATATGTGTGTGTATTTATATACAGTATATTTACATGCACGTACACATAAATAGTACAAAGTAAATAAACATTGTGTCTGCATAGATATGTTTGTGTTAATATACCCATGTATTTGTGCGTATAAACAGTAAATAGTCAGTTATTTGTTATAAAGACGTAGTAGCAGTAGTCTTAAAGTGTATCATTAAATGTTCTATTTATAATAATAATCTCATTGATGCTGGTCGTGCAGGAGAGATTGGTGGTGATAATGATGATGGGGCGGTGAGTTTGGGTGTCTCTTTTTCAAACCTAATTTCTTAGTTTTTTTTCTTCTTCACATCATCTTCTCCCCCCCCTTCCACCCTCCCTTCCTCACTCTCAGTTTATCTCTCTCACTCTCTCTTTCTCTGACCGCCTTTCGACATGTATACGCTGGTGTTAGGATGTAACACACACACACACACACACTAACACCCTGACGCTGTTTATAACTTACAGTACCCCCCCCCCCCTTATTTACCCCCAAGTACTTGGGTCAAATACCGAACATCTATGTTTCCCGCTTTTATAAATATTCGTTCATGTAGCATGGGGTTAAAAGCGACTTTTAAACATTCATACACACAATATGTGTGTATGTGTACACACACACACACACACACACGCACAACTGGTGCGGTGGGTACCAATCCCTGAGTTGGATTTACTGTTTGTACGGGTCGGATACTTGTGTGTATATTTGTCTATATGGATTGACATGTAGATGTATAGCATACAACCAGCTAACGCTAGCTTTTAATTGTTCCTGAGTATTGTAAACCTAGTACCCTTTCTAGCGTCATACTCGTTAAAATACCTAGGTTTTAACAAATCCTGCAATTGAACATGTATAGTACATGAACATAGGGACTTTGTGTTGCTTAGTGCAGCTCTGGTCCAGTAAACCCATGGATTAAAAGACGCTCCAACCATAACCGTCTTAACTCTATTCGAACAGTGTGTGTGTGTGTATATATATATAGGTTTACTATCTCCTGTGTGTTCATGTATTTTGGTCAGCCCTGATTTAATAAATTTTTCAATTTCTAGCAGATCGCTACTACTTTGTTGACCAGTAGTGTGTTGGTCAATCAGTTCTTGTCCGTCTGCTGTGTACTTGTAGTACACTAGTATTGACTAATGACGGTTTGGTTGCTCTGGTCAAGTGTTCTGTAGTTAAAAACCTTTTGTTTACATTTAACTTTTTCAAAACATCTACATGCTTACTCATAACTTTCCATACAAACAGATCTACGTTTGTGTGAGTATGTATGTGTATATATATATATATGTGTATGTACACAGTGTATGTATGAATGTGTATTTATGTTCATTAATATATTTATGTACATACATCTGTATAAGTTTTCTAAGTTTGTGTAATTTAGTACGCAAAATATGTGCACTGAATATAAAGCGACTGATTATAGTGTAATCTATGTTAGTATGTATAATAATTGCAATATATATTTATGTGTAGTAAGAAGTTTGCTTCCCAAGCACATGGTTCTGGGCTCAGTTCCACTGCGTGGTACCTTCGGCAAATGTCTTCTACTGCTGCGTTGAGACGACCAAAGCCTTGTGAGTGAATTTGGTAGACGCAAACTGAAAGAAGTCCATCGTGTATGTGTGTGCATATATATATACATACACACACACACACACACGTATCTGTTTTAGTGTCTGTGTTTTTGTCCCTGCTGTTTGACAACTATATTGGTGTGTTAACGTCCCCATAACTTAGAAGTTCGGCAAAACTGCTAGACTTCTAGAATAAGTACTAAGCTTTAAAAAAGTAAATACTGGGGTCGATTCGTTTCATTCAAGGCAGTGCCATAAAATGGCTGCAGTCTAATGACTGAAACAAGTAAAAGGTACATACATACATACATGTATGTATGTATACCTGTGTGTGTGTGTGTGTGAATATTAAATTGTGTGTTCATTGTACATCCATATTTCTATGCTGGTTTGTGTTAGATGAGTACTTATTTGAAGCAGTATTTTTACAGTCAGATGCTCTTTCTGTTGTCAACCCTTTCCCATGTAACAATTGAGGTTTTATTCTACTTCTTTGGAAGTGCAGAGCTATAGGAGATAATACTCAAGGATGTAAACACCGACTGTGTACTTTCAATGTCTTTCCTGACAGCTCATCACTAATTTATTGTCACTTTCCCATGTCACTCAATTATTCTCACCCTCTCTTCTAAAATGTCACTCAATCATTCCCACCTTCTCTTCTAAAATCTAAGTAGCCATGTAGATCCTCTCCTACAAGGAACATTCTCTTGTCTGGCCTCTTCTCTCATACTCCTACCTTTCATCTCCTGGTATAAAGGTGCCCTGTTGCAAGCTGCATGGCTACCTCATTAGTGCTGGAAGCATGAAAAAAGTAACTAGTACATTCTGTAAAATGGTTGGCATTAGGAAGGGTTTTCAGGCATAGAGACCATGTCAAAGCAGACACTGGAGCATGGGGCCTATGAGATACCGTCAAACCATCCTACTTATGCCAGCATGGGACATGGACATTGGATGATAATGTAGATGTGTGTATGTATATATATATATATGCATGTGTGTATCATAATTGTTTTTTTTATCTGCTTTTTCCATGCTGGTATGGTTTGAATGAGACTTTGTTGAAGCATTATTCTGTAAGTTCCAACAAAGCTGTTGGGTGATTACACAAGCATTCCACTTAAAGTGCATTGTATCTTAAGCAGAAACAGCTGTAAGCTAATGAGGTTCATTACAAGTCCTGGGATCATTTTGTTCGACTACAACCCATCAAAGCTGTACTCCAGCATGGCTGCAGTCTAATGACTAAAACAAGTAAAAGAATATATACAGAGCACATCTTCCTCTCATTCACACTGTACCATGCTTGTGAGATCAGTCGACATATCCAACCCTCTCCCATCCTTTCAGTGATCAACTACTTTCATTCTTCTCACTTTACCTTTCCCACTCATTGTCAGAGATGTATGTATAAAGGATCGGTGGTTTGTATTGTGTATACAAACCATTACCCTTTCTATACTCCTCTTCCCTAATCACCATTCACTGTTACCATTTATCCACTTCTATTACAATCCGTCACTGCCACACTAATCACTATTTTATTCTATCACACTGTTCTCTTCACCTTTCAACATCCATCCTGGTTCTTGTCATTGCTGTGTCTTTTGTTCATATCTTCAACCATGTTAGAGCGGTGAGAATTAAAAAATTTTGCAGGAGTACAAAGCAACTCATTTCCAATAGTTTTCAAAACAGTCTGGCTTTGGGAAAATATTACTTTGCTTGGAAAACATAGGCTCAGGAACAGGGGGTGCAAGTGCACTCCCACTAAAATTTCGTGTGTGTGGGTGAAAACACTGAACATCCTGAAAAATTGAGTTTGTATGCACCCTCTAAGCAAATTTCATTTCATACTTATGCTGGAGATAGATGTGGGTTGGTATTAGAAAGGTATTGTGAAAAATCTACCTCAATAAATTTTATTCTGCCCATGCAATCATGGAAAAGTGAAGGGTTATCCTTTAGCATTTAATCTAGCCATATCCAGCCCAAATAAAGAAAAAGTAATTTTGCTTATGAACAAGTGGTATCTTGTTCTGTTAATCATCCATCATCAACTATTTTACTCTTTAAATATTGAAGGCCTTTTAAACTTTTATCACATGTGAAGTGGCCATCTGTAGCATGAAGTTTCTTTCTCCAGAAATGTAAGTTTATTTGATCCTAGCAGGTTACTACAGATCCTGTTGCTTCCAATTCTTCAGGATATAAAGCTGGATGTGTATTTTAGATACTGGATATGCAAGCCTCTCACTTGTAGTACGTTGCCCATTTGTTACTACTATATTTCTGCCTTTCTTTCAATTTATCATCATCATATAATGTCCACCTTCCATGTTGACATGGGTTGGATGGTTTGACAGGAGCCAGCCATGTAGAAGACTACACCAGGTTACTATGTCTGTTTTGGCATGGTTTTTTTATGGCTGGATGCCCTTCCTAACACCAACCAACCAACCAAAAAAAAAAAATTCTCTATAAAATTAGTGTCCTTATTTATATTTCTGTTGAAGTTGTGAATGCCTGGCTTCAAAGCAAAACTGATTCAAAGATTTTTTAAGAATGGAACACTTCCCTAGCTAATATTTGCTTTGGCAATCTTAGCAGAGGAGGGTGAATGAAGAAAATATGGAAGAGAAATCCACTTAGCTAAAACCATGAGAAATCATAAAAACGGAACACATCATCACCTAGTGTTCACTTCTCCATGCTTGCATGGCTTATGGAATTTGTGGAGGCAAACTTTTTACAGCTGGTTGACTTTTCCGTCACCATTCCGTACCTATTTCCGAGCCAGGTTATATTTCATCAAAGCCAGACATGTTTCTCACAGAACACTGGAAACAAACATCACTTGTATGATGGTGGTGCTCATTTACAACCAAGATATGATGTCAAAACGCAGGTACACATAAATGCACATGCACACACATACATGACAAGATTCTTTCAGTTTCCATCTATGAAATCTATTCACAAGGTTTTGCTTGACCCAGGGCCAAAACATGACACTTGCCCAAAGTGTTATGCAGTGAGACTGAACCCAAGAGCAATATGATTAGGAAGCAAGCTTTTTGACCACATAGTCACCTGTGGAGTAATATCTGACCCCTTCCCTAATATTTACATGTCCCATTTGCAGACCAAAGCTGCACCACACCTTGGATTAGGATGTACAGTTATCAACAGATATACAAAGGGTGATGCAGTCATCATACACATTCAAACAACCACAAGAAAACAATGTGTTTCGGCATGGCTGCTGAAGAATGATTGAAACAAATATGCTAAATAAGCATGTGTGTTTCTGTCTTAGTTTCTAATCTGTGCAAATATTTCTGGCCATGGGGAAATCAAGTTCTATATAAAAACATGTTAAACTGAAGGATTGCTCAATACTTTTTAGTAGAGTACACGTCTATTAAAGTTTTTACAAGAAAGAGTCACAGTGATTTATGAAGGCTAGTAACTTTTAGTCTGCTGGCCTTCATCAGTCTGTGTGTGTGTGTGAAAAGCTCTGAGAGATGAAGGATTCCCGGTTCAGCAATAAGGCGGATGAGATACAGAAGTATGGTGAAAGCCATCTATAGGCCACAGTCTTCCAGAACATCACTCCTGCTTAATTCTGATAGGTCCACTCTCCTCATTGACAAAAATGCAATCCTCAAAAGATGGGAAGAGCACTTCAACAAAATCCTGAGCAGGCTTTCCTCTATTAATGTTGACATCAGCACTTTTCAACCACATGCATATACTAACACACTGAGCTGTGTGTGTTTACACACACACACATACAGAAGCAAGTGTTTAGATATGTGCACATATGAAAATAGCTATCCATGTTTTCATCATTTGGGCGTTTATAAACCCTCACCATTCCTGCCAACTTCTTCATTTTTGCTTAGCGGTGCCATGTGATATTCTACAGATTTGAGTTCAAATCATGTTTAGATCACTTTTACCTGTTATCTGTCAGGGTTGATAAAAACATGCATCAGTTATTTGTGAACAGGTTCAATTGGCATGCATCCATAGAAACCATGCCAAAACAGACATTGGAGATTGGCAGGGTCCTGTGGCCTGCCGGATCCTGTTGAACCATCCAACCTATGCCAGCATAGATTATTTACACTAAATGATGATGATAATGATGGTACCCTGCACTGAAACTGTACACCTTATCTGTGCTATTACAATCGAAGTTGTGTAGTTTCTAGAGAAGGTAGTGCAGTAATGTCTAGTTACCCAGTTGTAGGTTCAAATCCCATTGTGGTCAATAAAATTAGTACCCATTGTTGTTGTTGTTTAGTCATGGGCCATCCTCAATCAAGCACGTGCACACCTGGCATCAACGCTGTTCTGGTTCGACCCCACTGCATGGTACCTTGGATAAGTGTCTTCAATAACCCAGGCCAACCAAAGCCTTGTCGGTGGATTTGGTAGATGGCCACTAGTAGAAGTCTGTCGTGTGTGTGTGTGTGTACTCTTGTCTTGATATCACGTGATGGTTGTAAACGAGCTTCACCACCACACAATTATGTTGTTCGTTCCACTCTTCATGTCTAGTATGGGGAAATAATTCTTATTACTTCGCCTGAGGCCAGGAGGGGTATCCGGCCGTAGAAAATCTGCCTCAGCAAATTCCATCTCACCCTTGCAGGCATGAAAAGGTGGACGTTAAACAATAACGATGATGATGGTGGTAGTGGTGAAGATGATGGTGATGTGGCTGTTGTTTCTAGTAGGTCGAGTAACCGACCAGATAGAGCCATCCTGAGGAGTAAACTGTAACCGTCTCCGCCCCATTCTCCTCTCAAGTCTCTCCCTCACTCCACCATGTGTGGCCTTGTGCTAATGTTAGAAATTTTTCTGGTTGTTATTACGTTGCACTCAATTAAGTTTATACCACACACACACACACCAGCACAGTACTATACTATTACACATCACTAAACTACACCACACACACACACCAGCACACCTACTGGAGAAGGAGGCGGAGGAGATGGTGGTGGTGGTGTAGATTGTTTTGGTTTATCACCGCCGTTGTCGTCATGATCATCATCATCATCACCACCACCATCATCATTAGTATTTTGTTTCGTTCTTTTATTTTAAGGTTGGTTAATGGCCAACTAAACCACTTGGACACTTGCCAACTACTACTATTACTACTACTACTACCACCACCACCAGTACTACGACCACTCATACTACTACTACTACTACTACTACTAAATACGTAACTAAAACTTCCATGACCGTCCTCTTTTGCTCCACTAATATCACAAGTAATTTCTGCTGTTTGTGTATACGTATATGTATATATACTGTATGTGTGTATACGTAGATGTTTGTGTATACGTGTGTGTGTGCGCGCTGTGTATATTTATATGAAGCCACGTGCAAGACTAGCAGTTAGTGGTGCTTTAAACCTAAAGCACTTGTTATGCTATTGTTGTTTACAGCAGTCAGATACACACACACACGCATTTACCCAACGTATACACGTACATGTACCCACATGTACATTTACCTACACACACATGTACTTACGCTAGGTGGTTTGTACTTTAGCTGCGGAAATTGGAAAAACAAACATTTTGTTTGAATGTCAACGAACACACACGCTCTCACACATACACACACGTATATATATATATATATATATATATATATATATATATATATATATATATATATATATATATTAGAAAATATATACACACACACAAAGTCGAACAATAATAGCAGAAGATTTTTACTATTCCTTTAAGTGTCCTGGTTTAAACGGGATAAAAAATAAAAAGATTTTAACTGTCAACAAATATAAACACTCCATGATGCAGGACTAAGGAAGTAAATTTTGCTGGTTTTTACAACTGCTATCTATGATGGTGGATAGGTAGAGTCTTTAAAGCGCAGAACAAAAAAATGCCTTGCGATATTTGTTCCAGCTCGTTTGGGTCCCAAGTTCAAATCCTACCGAGGTCACCTTTACTTTTCATCTGTCTCTCTAGGGTCGTCAACTAAAAATTATAATAATTATTAATTATTGGGGTGATAGATTGTCAGAGTAGTTAGTGTTGGAAAATTGGATCCTTTACGTTCTAAGTTCAATTCTCGCTTGAAGTCAAATTTTATCTTTCGTCTCCGAGATCGACAAATAGAGTACTTGTCAAGAACTGGGTCCATGTACTCGTCTAAGTCTTTCTCTCTCTCTCTCTCTGATGCAGGCATGGATGTGTGGTGAAGATCTCTTTGCATCCACGTGGTTTTTTCGAGTTCAGTCCCCCCCACCTCCTTGCACGGCACCTTGGGCGAGTGTCTTCTATAGCCCCGGGACTGACCAACGTCTAGTGTGTGGATTTGGTAGGCGAACACTGTACGTGTGTGTCTAACATTGTGGTTGTATTTTTCACCCCCCTCGGTTGACAACTGGCGTTGGTTAGTTTATGTCTCTGTAAACTTAGCAGTTCGGAATAAGTAGTTAGACGTCGGCTTTCCTTTCGTTTAGGAGGCAATAAAAATGCAATACCAGTCATTAACTGAAGTCTAGTTTGAATGACTATCCTCATCCCCTCCTACCAAATTTCTTGTATGGCAAAGGTGGTTGTGGCAGATAATAATAAACCTCTCTCTCCCCTCTCTCTTGTTCTGTGTTCGAATTCCATCGGAGTCAACTTCGTTTTTCATCCTTTTGGGGTAAGAGTGGATGGATCCGATGAAATACGTACCTGTCAGGTGTTGCCTGTATCCGTTTATGACCTCGTTGCCATTGTTGAGAGGCTGATGATCGAGTGGATAGTGTTGCGCGCTCCAGGTTATTAGATCAGGTTTTCGAGTCTTGGCTCGGGCGGTGTGTTCTCGAGCAAAACTTTTCCTTTCACGTTGCTGCAAATGACTTCCAGCAATGGATGGGAGGTTAACCCAGCGACGGACCACTATCCTATTCAAGAGGAAATGATCAGCTAAGGCGCCATCACTATTATCTAGAATCTGCGCGATTCTTCGATCGCGACCCCGGGTGGTTATGTGCGTTTCCCTGTTTGGGATGACTCGTTGAGTTGGTTTTTATGAAGATCGTCTGTTTTCACGTTCTGGGTTCAAATTCTGCCAAGATCGACTTTGCCTGTTTATCCTTTCGGAGTCGATAAATTAAATACTAGTCGAACACCGAGATCGATGTAATCAACTAATCCTCTTCCCGCAAATTTCAGGCCTTGTGTCTATTGTAGAGAGGATTATTATTTAGCAGAATCTTTAACATTCTGATCTACCAATCAACTTATGGTGTCGAAGTTATTAGCTAATCACTCTCTCCCTTCTACGGCTAAAATCTCAGTCCTTGCTCCTATGTTAGATTCAATTATCATTAAGATGGCTTGTTTAGCGGAACTGTTCGCGTGTCCGACGAAATGCTTTTCTTCTAACTCCTAACGTTTTGAGTTATATCCTGCCTGAGTCCTTTCATTCTTTTCAAGGTCGTTAAATTAAAATATCAGTCAAGTACTGGGCGTCAATGATGCCGACTAACCCCAACCCTTAAAATTGCAGGCATTGTGCATTAAAAAGTGTGGGGGGGGCGTTCGTTGTCATCAAATCAATATAGTATATGGTTTCTAATTTAGGCACAAGGCCAGCAATTTTTGAGAGGAGGGCTTATTCGGATACATCCGATTCAGTACTTGACAGGTATTACATTTTGCCGATCCAGGAAGGATGGGGCAGACTCGACGACCTTCGGCAGGATTTGAAATCAATGGAAAGAGCTAGAACAAACATCGCTAAATATTTTCCCCCGACGCTCTAACGATTCCGCCAACGCGTTATCTTATTTTAATAGTAGTAGTAGTAATGTTGCCCCTTGGCCTCAACTCACTCCTGATCCAGCTGACCTGTGATCAAAGACTTTCCAGCATATGACCATCCCATCTTCCAAAACTTCAGAAGACTCTAGGTGTGAGTGTGTGGATCGCGTTGACTGCTATTTCTAACGGGTTGTTTTGTCTAGCTCCAAGTCAGTTCTGATCAGACGTTCCAGTTCTGCCCACTTCGTCTGTTAAGGACTAACATTGTTTCGTTTAGGTTGAAGGGTGTAATTTAAGGGGTTATTTCTAGTTGAGCTACCACGTACAGGCTTTCTTGACTCATCGATGTCTTAGGTGGTGGTCACTTTGTATCTCAGAATGTGACTATATGTGTGTTATCTTTACTTGTTTGTCATTAGACTGCGGCCATGCTGGGGCACCGCCTTAAATTTTTAGTCGAAATGGATCGACCTCAGTACTTATTCTATCAGTCTCTTTGACGAACTGCTAGTTTACGGGGATGCAAACACACCAACATTGGTTGTCAAGCGGTGGTGGGGGAACAAACACAAATAAAGGCATACACACGCACATAGATATATATACATACATATAACGACGGGCCTCTTTAAAGTTTCCGTCTACCAAATCCACTCAAGGCTTTGGTCGGCCTGAGGCTATTGTAGAAAACTTGCAGGTGCCACGCAGTGGGACTGAACCCGGAACCGTGTGGTTGAGAAGCAAGTCTCTTACTATATAGCTACGCCTGCGCCTTATATTTGTGTGTGTGTGTGTGTGTTTTGGAAATATTGTAATTAACGCAGTTTAATTTACAAACCGAGCGGAAAAGCTTCTCTATAATTGCTCGACTTGCCAGAAATAACAACCAAACATACCCTTAACTCACACCTTACTGTCCTTTTTTCTTTCTGCTTTTGGTGGTGGTGGTGGTGGTGGGTTAGTTATTAAATGGCAGAAAAACCAGTAGCAACAGCAGCATTGGAGCTTACTTAAGCAGTGGTTACAAGTTTTCTTGAATATCATTCGAGATAGATCGATAGATAGTATCACAATAAGGCTTTAGCTGTGGTTAAACCAAATTTTTTTTAAAAACCTCAAAAAAACTGCACATATTCCTTACATTATATATATTTATTTATACATACAATGTGCATGTGTATATATTTAATGACCTATATACTCGCTCACTCACTCTACACTTTCAGAGATAGAGAGAGAGCACTTGTGTTAGTGCGTTTGCACTGAAAGAGGCGTTAAGAACACGATGTGTGTATATGTGTGTGTTGTGGTTTATATGTGGGAGTATAAAAGTACTCAAAACACTTGTAAAGTGTGTATGTACATGTAACTACATAATTAAATCAACTTCATAGTCTTTCTTTCTCTCTCACTCACACACTACATGTGTGTGTATGTGTGCATGCGCTCGTGTACACACTAAATTGTGTCAATCGTAAAATGAAAGATCACGTTTATATACACTAATAATACATATTAAAAATATTCACCATGTTGATATTATTAGAGTTACTTCCCTTGTTTATATATATATATATATATATATATATATATATATATATATATATATAAAAACATTTTAAGTGCGCAGAGGATTTATTTCCCCCCCACTGATTGTAGACGTAATCTCAGTTAATTTCAAAGGTTTACAACTCCCTATATTACATATGCGAGACCCTATGCCTATTTTCTGTCATCTCTGTTGTTTATATATCTGTGCATGTACGTATGAGTGTGTATAATCTTTTACATGTGTTTCTCTATGCTGGCGTGAATGAATGAGTCTTCCAGCATGGAAGCAGTGCACATGACAACTGGAACAGGTGGGTGGAAGGAAGGGAGAGTTATCCTTTGAATTGAAGGAGAACGGACTCAATTTCTTCCAACAAAGTGAACTCTGCACAGAGCCAACCCTCTCTCCTCCCTCACTTTTATTCTGGATCAAGGGGTGACATTAAACGAAGTGACAGATAAAGGCTACCACCCAAGAACTTAGAATGCAAAGAGCTGGAACATGTACTGAAAGGTATCTCTTCTTACTCAAACGCTACTGCCAGTTTCAATGCTTTGGGCTTTATTTCATCAACTCTGAAAGGATTAAAAGCAAATTTGACCTTAGCTAGTTTTAGGCTCAGTGAAGGGAATGAAAGCAAATGCAACCAGGTGTGTGTTGAGCAGTCTAAGAGCTAGCTAGGCCAATTTGCTGGAAATATATATAGGTGCATGTGTAGCTGTGTAGCAAGGCGCTTGCTTCCCAACAATATGGTTCTAGGTTCAGTCCTACTGCATGGTACCTTCAACAAGTGAGTTCTATTATAACCCTTCGGCTGACCAAAGCCTGGAGCGAAAGAGACCTATAGAATAAGTACCAAGCTTTAAAAAACAAAAGTACTAGGGTTGATTCATTTGACTAACAGTTCTTCAGGGTGGTGTCCCAGCATGACTGCAGTCTAATGGTTGAAACAAAAGATATATAGGTCAGATCATCTTTAAATCATTTACATTTTATTTTGTTTGTTTGGGTCAGACAGAATACTTTGATTTTCTATTGCCTGCTGCTCTTCCTGTTGTCAGCCATCACTTTTGGATTTGTTTTTGTGGAAGATCACAAACCAACAGCACGTTTTTTTAATTTATATATATAGATATATATGTAATTTATCATCACTTGGATGTTGTTAGAACACACACAATACCGCAATATTTACCATAACCAGATCTCTCGTATGGTTTTGCAGTACGAGCATTCTTGTTTATGCTGCTAGAGGGAGGCATTCATCGCCATCCATGTTGCCAGGACTACCAGATATGCGACTCCAGCCTTCTTTGGCCTTGACAATGGTGTGTGTGTTTACATACACAGACATGCACATGCCTGTACACATCTGTATTATCAGAAACCGGATAAAGATGAAAGTGACTAAGTTTGTAAAGAATATACTTATGTCTTCTTCCCAAGAATAAGTATATTCTTTGTAAAGTTTTTATTTGTTATCAATGGTGATTGTTGTTTTGCTGTTTGTTCTTTCTCGAGCCATGCCTGGCTCATAAGAGCCGGTTTGCCAGTTTCATTGGCGTATAGGTTCCCCACCTGGACAGGACACCAGTCTGTGAAAGGTGAGCTGCTAGATGCAGGAGGAAGGAGTGAGAGAAAATTGTGGCGAAAGAGTCGACAGAAGTTTGCTATTACCTTCTGCCGGAGTTGTGTGGGGTTTAGGTGTTTCACTTATAAGCACACACTTCACCCGGTCTGAGATTCAAACCCACGTCCCTCGACCATGAGTCCATGTATTCAGTATTATATAATCCTCATGATATGACAATCATCTTCTATGTATGCGCTTCATATAATATATATATATATATATATATATATATATATATATATATATATATATTCCCATGGCTCACGTATCCCCTTTTAATGTTGTCTTAGATGCTTTTTTCTTCTTTTACTTACACATATTTATGCATACTTCAAATATTTTCTTGTATAGCTTTACTTCTGTTCAACTTTCTCACTAAATCCCTCCTTACTGCCTTATTTTTCCAATCCAGCTATAATACTGTGTATTTCAATTGTAACCACCTATTTAAGGCATTAATAATACATGACTTATCTTGTTTTACCTTTTTACTCTCACTAATCTCCACCAGTACTTAATTCCTTCTTTTCATTTTTATAACTATAACCAGCTAACTCTTGTTCATGTCATAAAACTGCCATACAAGCTACAAAAATATTATCAATATTAATAAATTAACTTTCCTTACTCTTATCCCTAGCATTGAATGTAGGTAGCTCCATTTTAAAAGTTTTGTTTATTATATCCTAATTAATTTAAGCCAGGGTCCATGTAAGATTTCATTATTAAAATTTGTGCAATAACTTCCTTATACTTCTCCAATACACGAAATATTGTTGGGGCGCATGGCTTAGCGGTTAGGGTATTTGACTCACAATTGTGTGGACGGGTGTTCAATTCCCAATGATGCATTGTGTCCTTGAGCAAGACACTTTATTTCATGTTGTTCCAGTCCACTCAGTTGGCAAAAATGAGTAGTACCTGTATTTCAAAGAGCCAACTTTGTATCACGCTGAATCTCCCCGAAACTACATTTAGAGTACACGTGCCTGTAGAGTACTCAACCACATGAATGTTAATTTTGCGAGCAGGCTGTTCTTTTGATCAGATCAACTGGAATACAAAATATTTTAAGTCTTTTATACCATTCCTAAAAATATTTAATTATGAAATATACAGTAGGATATTTTTCTTTTAATATACATTGAATGGCTTTGAAGGTCCAGTAGAGTAAAATAGGAATCAAAGGGTGTCTATAAGGCAAAAAAAAAAGGGTGGGGGTTGAGAACCACTCATTTAACCCTTTTGCTACCAAAGTGCCTGAAACTATGTGTTTTTATGATACACACTTCCTGTTTTAAAATTACATCTACTCATAAGTTTTATACTTGGTTTTAATTGAAAAAACTGGTGTGCAACTTATATATACACTGGGTAAAGCTTATCAAGTTTGAATATGAAGGGGAAAAAATTTGTACTAGGATGTAATGTTAAGTTAGGATTGCAACTTATACACAAGTAAGTACAGGAAGTAAGACCTATCAAAGTTTCATGCTAATTTAACACCAGCTTAAAAATGACAGTTATTTCGACCCTTTTCATATCAACCTGCCTAAGACAGACCCTGACTGTTTTCAAGACTTCTAAATTAAAACCTTCCATAAAATTTCATCTGTGAAGATGGAGCAATCAAGATATATGTGTGTGTGTGTGTGTGTATATATATATATATATATATATATGTATGTATGTATGTATGTGAGTCACAAATTTGTAAAAAAAAAAAAAAAAAAGTGGGGGGTAAAAAGAAAGGCCTCCTTTGGACATGCTTGATCATGAGATTGCATCTAGAAAGTTACCCTCCAAGGCATAAGTTGTTTTATGGAAGAACAGCAGTTGGCCATGCATACAAGCCTCCCCACTCCATGCCACTGATATTATCCAAGGGAAAGACAAAAGCCAATACAGTTTGGCACCAGTGATGTTGTAGCTCCTTTTTACAGCTGCATGAACTGGTTCAACATACGATAAACTGTCTTGCTCAAGAACACAACACACAGCCCACGTCGGAAGTCAAACTCACTACGTCATGATTGTGAGCCAGAGTTCTTACCATGAGCCATGCATCTGTATTATTATAAATATATATTATTTTCCCTATGTCTGAATTTCATGGAAATTTTGTTGACTAAACCATGATATTTTTGTTGAAATACTAGCAGCTTCTTCAGTTAACTGTTGGTAATGTGTCCTTGTAAATATGTTTTTCCTATGTATTAAATTATAAAGCAGGCCATGTAATTTTATTCAATTATCCCTGTCAATAACGCAATTTACTGTAAGTAATTAACTATAAAACTGAATCTGTGTCACCTGTGGATCTTCCACCAATGCACATTACTGCAAATGCAGTTTTTATAGTGCACTGGTCTTTTAATGTGGTTTGGAGTTACACTTGTCTTACTATTCAAGCTAATTGTGTTATGGTTGTCATATGTGTGTGTGTATATATATGTATGCATTTTTGCAAACAGCTTGCAGATACAAGTATTGCTAGTTGAAAGCTTCAGGAAAAAAAAGACTAAGATTGTTGTGTGATTATCAGGAGAGAATGTGTTCCATTTTGAGTCCGTCCTCTTGACAGTATTATTGCGTACCGATCCCCACCTCACTGAAATGATGCCCCACTTGCTTCATCTACTGGTTACAAGGCTTTATTCAATATTCTTCTGGCCATTGCTCATCATTTCTTTTAAACCAAATCCAATGGCTTGCCTTCACTATAGCTTTGATATTGTTCATTTGTTTTATGCTGAGTTAGGCCTAGTGACAATCATCTTATGCTGTTATGCATGTGCGCGCGTGCACACACACATACACTATATATATATCAGCACGTGTAGTTCATGTTTTTGTTTAATTTGCATGGTTATTTATGTTGTTAAGGTAACAATAAATATTTGTGGGGTGTTTTTTCTTTCTTTCTTTTTCTTGTACTTTTCTTGTCATTAAACTGTGGTCATGCTGGAGATACTGCCATGAAGCTTGAAGTTGAATAAATTGATCCCACTACTTACCCCCCTCCCCCAGTTTGTTACTTATTCTATCAGTGTCTTATTGAACTACTAAGTTACAGGATGTAAACAAACCAAATCTAGTTGTAAAGCAGTGGCAGAACATATAAAGACAGACACAAAGGCATGCATATGCTATGGGCTTCCACACAGTTTTCATCTACCAAGCACACTCAGAGTATTGGCCAGGGTTCTATCGAGGGCTATAGTAAAAGATACTCAAGTAGCTGTGCTGTGGGACTGAACCCAAAACCACGATTGCAAAGCAAACTTCTTAACCATACAGCCATACCTGCTCCCTTTTCTTTATTTTTATCCGCTTTTCACCTGTAAATTCTCTACATTTCCATGTTCTTATTCTGTCCAGATCTACTTTGGCTTCCATATTTGTGGGTATCTGATTAATCAAGTACCCACTCCCTTAAAAAAGTTTGAATCTAGTTTTTGTTAGCATTTATTATTACTAATTATAAGGTAGCAAGCTGGTAGGATGCTTAGCATAATTTCTTCCAGCTCTCTTTGCTTTATGTTCAAATTCTGCTATGGTCATCTTTGCCTTTTCATCCTTCTGGGTTCAATAAAATGAAGTACCAGTCAATTACTGGGTTGAGGTAATTAACTTAACACCTCTCCTAAATTGCTGGCTTGGTGCAAAAATTTGAAATCCTTATCATTATTATATAAGGTGGTGGGTGAGCTGGCAGAATTGTTAGCATGCTGAACGAGATGCTTAGTGGTATTTAACCTGTCTTTAAGTTCTGAGTTCAAATTCCACCGAGGTTGACTTAGCCGTTCATCCTTTTGGGGTCAAATTAAGTACCAGTGAAACACTAGGGTCAATATAATTAACTAGTCCCCACTCCACAAATTTGAGGCCTTGTGTCTCCAGTAGAAAGGATTATTATTATTATTAATAATTTCTTTTATTAGCCACAAGGGTTTACATAAAACATTAAATGACAACACAAATTGAAACAAAAGGTTTTCAATGTGTAAACAATAAATTAAACAAATTAAAACTTCCAAAAGGGGAGGTGCTTTAAGGGCCTCATGGAAAAAGCCATGGATGCCTGATCAACAGGGCAAGAACCCTTCTCCTTTAATTCCTTTTTTACAGGTGTACCCTCAGAATTGGTCCGTTCATACTGGCCATTCTTCCAACATTCGCCCACCTTTCAACAAACTTGCTACAAGGCAACACTTCCCTCTTCACCCTCAACTTCCTTTTCAAGTGAAACTTGAAAAAGTTGATGAGGGCTTGACCAAAGAAGCAAATGTCTGACTTTAGCCCTTTCAGACGAGCCCACCATACTACCTCTTTCACTACAGTCATCTGACAAATAAAAACTGCCTGCCCCTCCCGGCCAAAAGAGGGCAGAGGGGCAATCTTCACTATGGCTTCAGCTGATAGCCAGATCTGTCCTACACATGACAGCAATACTCGGCACTGGACGAGGGTGAGCAGAACGGTTTTATCGCTCTGCTCACACCTTGGGCAGGTCTGGCTGACGGCACTTCTGTGCCTGTAGAGTTTATCCCGAACAGGCAACACCCTCTGTATCACTGCCAGGCAAGGGATTTCTCCAAGTTATCCATAGGCCCAGGCCCGAAAGTTTTCCAAAAATAATAACGATTTCTTTTATTTGCCACCAGGGTGAAGAATGATGGG